>NW_027138635.1:0-2500 GCF_035084215.1 Heptranchias perlo
TCTCTCTCCGTCTCTCCGTCTCTCTCCATCTCTCGGTCATTCTCTCTCTCTCTCTCTCCGTCTCTCGGTCTTGCTCGCTCTCTCTCTCTCTGTCTCCGTGTCTCGGTCTTTCCCTCTCTATCTCTCTCTCTCCGTCTCTCGGTCTTTCTCTCTCTCTCTCTCTCTCTCTCTCTCTCTATCTCCATCCCTCGGTCTTGCTCGCTCTCTCTCTCTCTCTCTCCGTCTCTCTCCATCTCTCGGTCTTTCTCTCTCTCTCTCTCTCCGTCTCTCGGTCTTGCTCGCTCTCTCTCTCTCTCTCTCTGTCTCCGTGTCTCCGTCTCTGTCTCTGTCTCTCGGTCTTTCCCTCTCTCTCTCTCTCTCTCTCTGTCTCTCGTCCTTTCTCTCTCTCTCTGTCTCTCTCTCTGCGTCTCTCGGTCTTTCTCTCTCTCTCTCCGTCTCTCGGTCTTTCCCTCTCTCTCTCTGTCTTTCTCTCTCTCCGTCTCTCGGTCTTTCTCTCTCTCTCTCGCCGTCTCTTTCTCTCTCTCTCTCTCTCCGTCTCCCGGTCTTTCTCTCTCTCTATCTCCGTCCCTCGGTCTTTCTGTCTCTCGGTCTCTCTCTTTCTCTCTCTCCGTCTCTCGGTCTTTCTCTCTCTCTCTCTCTTCGTCTCTCGGTCTTTCTCTCTCTCTCTCTCTCCGTCTCTCGGTCTTTCTCTCTCTCTCTCTCTCTCTCTCTCTCCGTCTCTCCGTCTTTCTCTCTCTCTCTCTCGGTCTTTCTCTCTCTCTCTCGGTCTTTCTCTCTCTCTCTCGGTCTTTCTCTCTCTCTCTCGGTCTTTCTCTCTCTTTCTCTCTCTTTCTCTCTCTCTCTCGGTCTTTCTCTCTCTCTATCTCTCTCCGTCTCTCTCTCTCTGTCTCTGTCTCTGTCTCCGTCTCTCGGTCTTTCTCTCTCTCTCTCTCTCTCTCCGTCTCTCGGTCTTTCTCTCTCTCTCTCTCTCCGTCTCTCCGTCTTTCTCTCTCTCTCTCTCGCTCCGTCTCTCGGTCTCTCTCTCGGTCTTTCTCTCTCTCTCTCGGTCTTCTCTCTCTCTCTCGGTCTTTCTCTCTCTCTCTCTCGTCTTCTCTCTCTCTCTCGGTCTTTCTCTCTCTCGGTCTTTCTCTCTTTCTCTCTCTTTCTCTCTCTCTCTCTCGGTCTTTCTCTCTCTCTCTCTCTCTCTCTCTCTCTCTAGTTCTCTCCGTCTCTCTCTCTCTGTCTCCCTCTCTCGGGCCTCTCTCTCTCTCTCTCTCTCTCTCTCTTTCTCTCTCTCTCCGTCTCTCGGTCATTCTCTCTCTCTCCGTCTCTCGGTCATTTTCTCTCTCTCTCCGTCTTTCTCTCTCTCCGTCTCTCAGTCTTTCTCTCCATCTCTCTCTCTCTCTCTCTCTCTCTCCGTCTCTCTCTCTCCGTCTCTCTCTCTCTCCGTCTCTCTCTCTCTCCGTCTCTCGGTCTCTCTCTCTCTCTCCGTCTTTCCTCTCTCTCTCTCTCTCCGTCTCTCGGTCCTTCTCTCTCTCTCTCTCTCCGTCTCTCGGTCTTTCTCTCTCTCTCTGTCTCCGTCTCTCGGTCTCTCTCTTTCTCTCTCTCCGTCTCGCGGTCTTTCTCTCTCTCTCTCTCTCCATCTCTCGGTCTTTCTCTCTCTCCGTCTCTCCGTCTTTCTCTCTCTCTCTCTCTCTCCGTCTCTCGGTCTCTCTCTCGGTCTTTCTCTCTCTCTCTCGGTCTTTCTCTCTCTCTCTCGGTCTTTCTCTCTCTGTCTCTGTCTCCGTCTCTCGGTCTTTCCTCTCTATCTCTCTCTCCGTCTCTCGGTCTTTCTCTCTCTCTCTATCTCTCTCCGTCTCTCTCTCTCTGTCTCTGTCTCTGTCTCTCGGTCTTTCCCTCTCTCTCTCTCTCTCTGTCTCTCGTCCTTTCTCTCTCTCTCTGTCTCTCTCTCTGCGTCTCTCGGTCTTTCTCTCTCTCTCTCCGTCTCTCGGTCTTTCCCTCTCTCTCTCTCTCCGTCTCTCGGTCTTTCCCTCCCTCTCTCTCCGTCTCTCGTTCTTTCTCTCTCTCTCTTTCTCTCTCTCACTCTCCGTGTCTCGGTCTTTCTCTCTCTCTCTCTCTCCGTCTCTCGGTCTTTCTCTCTCTCTCTCCGTCTCTCGGTCTTTCTCTCTCTCTCTCGGTCTTTATCTCTCTCTCTCGGTCTTTCTCTCTCTCTCTCTCGGTCTCTCTCTCTCGCCGTCTCTTTCTCTCTCTCTCTATCTCCGTCCCTCGGTCTTTCTCTCTCTCGGTCTCTCTCTCTCTCTCTCTCTCTCTCTCGGTCTCTCTCTCTCTCTCTCTCTCTCTCTCCGTCTCTCGTTCTTTCTCTCTCTCTCTCTCTCTCTCCGTCTCTCGTTCTTTCTCTCTCTCTCTATCTCCCCGTCTTTCTCTCGGTCTCTCTCTCCGTCTCTCGGTCTTTCTCTCTCTCCGTCTCTCGGTCTTTCTCTCTCTCCGTCTCTCGGTCTCTCTCTCTCTCTCTCCGTCTCTC
>NW_027138636.1:2500-5000 GCF_035084215.1 Heptranchias perlo
ATTGCAACGGCCAATTGAGAAAGAGGTGAGGTGCTGACAATCAGCAGCTCGTGTTGAAACATTCATTCCACGGCAGGCAAGACCAATCAAAAAAAATACTGCAGATGCTGGCTCGGCTCGGCTGGCTGGCTGGCTGGCTGGCTGGCTGGCTGGCTGGAAATGGGAAATAAAAACACAAGGCGTGTTAAAGGCTGGTTAAACTGTCGAAAGAAACAAGGCGTTAATGTTTCAGAAGCGCCTATTGAAAGACGTCTCTCAAGCTGCTCCCTGACTGGGCCCTGTCCGTTGTCATGTTAATCGCTGGTTAAACTGTCGGAAGAAACAAGGCGTTAATGTTTCAGAAGCGCCTATTGAAAGGTGTCTCTCAAGCTGCTCCCTGACTGGGCCCTGTCCGTTGTCATGTTAATCCCAGGGCGGGGGCGGGACTGCTTTGACCGGGAGACCTGTTTTCTGGGACGCAGGTGTGACATTCCAGGGAGGCACCTACTTTGTGCTGATTCGAAACGACCACGACAACGGCAACTTGCAGTTCTATATTACAACAACAACAACGCGCGTGTGGTAGTTGGGAGGGGCTGCGTTCGCGCTCTCCCCCCTGCATTGAAACTCAAAGTTCGATTTTCAATCCCATAGTCCACCAATCGGATGGGAGACGGTGTGTGTGTGTGTGTGTGTGTGTCAGTGTCAGTGTCAGTCTCTCTCTCTCTCTCTCTCTCTCTCACTCTTACTCAGAGCTGCTGTGGAAGGAAACCTTTTTAAAAAGAACTTGCATATTGAAAAAAAGATGTGTCTCAAGCTGCCGGGCCCTGTCCATTGTCACGTTAATGGCAGGACGGGGCAGGACTGCTTTGACCAGGAGACCTGTTTTCTGGGACGCAGGTGTGAGATTCCAGGGGACCTGCTTTGTGCTGATTTCCCTGCCTCCCTCCCTCCTCCCCAGGACTTCCTTCTGAACACCTTTGTCGTTTCAGCGAGGGCCAAAAGCCTGCCTGTGAAAGGGAAGGATCAGCCGGTCAGCCCCCTGCTGGTCGCTGCTGCCAGTGCAGCAGGCGTGCGTGTGTCCTCGGCCTCGTGTCCAGGTCCCTCAGGGACTTGAGGCAGCTCTCCCCGGTGGTCTCGTGGTCAGGACCGGGCTTCGAATCCCAGTCGGGGGGGGATGACTTTCTGCTGCAGATTAATTGGCATGAAGGAAAGTCTCCCCTCCTGAGCGTAAAGCTCCACCCTCACCACCACCACCACCGCCTTTTCCTCCCCTTGACAAACGGACAGACAGACAGACAGACAGACAGTCAGTCCAGTTCGGGAGCGCAGCTTTCATTAAGCAATGGCATTTGTGACAACTCATCGTCTGACAGGTTGATGATTTCCCCACACGCCTCCTGCCGAATAAAAGGCTCACCCTCCCGGACACTACCCCCAGAATCACCCACCCCCCCCCCCCGGGGTGAATATTAAGCCCGAGAACACCGACTGTAACCAACCGCAGTGAAAAGTTGAAGTGGCAACTCATTAACCAGATTTATTTTGGGCAACTCATTAACCAGATTTTTTGTTCATTTGGTTTATGAGTTGCCAAGTGTAAATCTGGTTAATGAGTTGCCACTTCAACTTTTCACTGCGGTTGGTTACAGTCGGTGTTCTCGGGCTTAATATTCACCCCAGGGGGGGTGTATAGCGGGCGATGGCCGGTGTGGAGTGCGTTTTTTGGGGGTTGATTTTCACTTTGCCTCGCTGGTGGAATTTGTGGGAGGCAGGCAAGGGGATTGGTGTGGGCTGGTGGGCGGCAAGGGAGATGCTTGCTTCGGGGTGTTATCCTCACTTTGGTCCGCTGGTGAGAGTAGGCAGCGGCAGGCTGGCAGGCAGGCAGGCAAGTGTGATGTAGTGTGGGGTGCAGTGCAGTGCAGTGCAGTGCTGCCCTGTCGTTTATGAAAGGTTGTAATGACACTGCTTTGCAGCTGACCATGTCCACTGATTTGTGACGCCCGTATGGAGGCTGATATCTCAGGAGGGCCGAGGCCGATTTCCTCCGGGGACGGCTCGTCGCGTGCGGCAGGACGAGGCGCAGCGGACGGTACCGAGCGCTCGGAGGTGCGGCGCTGCCCGCCGGAGGTACAGCGAAAGGCTGCAAACCGCTTTCCGCCTGCTAACTCGGCGGCCGTCAGACCGACCGACTCCGCTTTACCACCGGAGCTAGAGTCGGGCAAGGGGCACCGAAGGGTACCGGAAGGATCGCGTTCGCACGACGGGAAGTCGACTAGCGGGCCGCCGAAAGCGAGCCGGGGGCCCCCGGTTTTTCTGTCCCACCTGGAGACTGATATCTCAGGAAGGCCGAGGCCGATTTCCTCCGGGGACGGCTCGTCGCGTGCGGCAGGACGAGGCGCAGCGGACGGTACCGAGCGCTCGGAGGTGCGGCGCTGCCCGCCGGAGGTACAGCGAAAGTCTGCGAACCGCTTTCCGCCTCCTCTCACCGCACGGCTCTCCTTTTCACCCACTGGCGGAT
>NW_027138636.1:10000-12500 GCF_035084215.1 Heptranchias perlo
GCTCCACCCTCACCACCACCACCACCGCCTTTTCCTCCCCTTGACAAACGGACAGACAGACAGACAGACAGACAGTCAGTCCAGTTCGGGAGCGCAGCTTTCATTAAGCAATGGCATTTGTGACAACTCATCGTCTGACAGGTTGATGATTTCCCCACACGCCTCCTGCCGAATAAAAGGCTCACCCTCCCGGACACTACCCCCAGAATCACCCACCCCCCCCCCCCGGGGTGAATATTAAGCCCGAGAACACCGACTGTAACCAACCGCAGTGAAAAGTTGAAGTGGCAACTCATTAACCAGATTTATTTTGGGCAACTCATTAACCAGATTTTTTGTTCATTTGGTTTATGAGTTGCCAAGTGTAAATCTGGTTAATGAGTTGCCACTTCAACTTTTCACTGCGGTTGGTTACAGTCGGTGTTCTCGGGCTTAATATTCACCCCAGGGGGGGTGTATAGCGGGCGATGGCCGGTGTGGAGTGCGTTTTTTGGGGGTTGATTTTCACTTTGCCTCGCTGGTGGAATTTGTGGGAGGCAGGCAAGGGGATTGGTGTGGGCTGGTGGGCGGCAAGGGAGATGCTTGCTTCGGGGTGTTATCCTCACTTTGGTCCGCTGGTGAGAGTAGGCAGCGGCAGGCTGGCAGGCAGGCAGGCAAGTGTGATGTAGTGTGGGGTGCAGTGCAGTGCAGTGCAGTGCTGCCCTGTCGTTTATGAAAGGTTGTAATGACACTGCTTTGCAGCTGACCATGTCCACTGATTTGTGACGCCCGTATGGAGGCTGATATCTCAGGAGGGCCGAGGCCGATTTCCTCCGGGGACGGCTCGTCGCGTGCGGCAGGACGAGGCGCAGCGGACGGTACCGAGCGCTCGGAGGTGCGGCGCTGCCCGCCGGAGGTACAGCGAAAGGCTGCAAACCGCTTTCCGCCTGCTAACTCGGCGGCCGTCAGACCGACCGACTCCGCTTTACCACCGGAGCTAGAGTCGGGCAAGGGGCACCGAAGGGTACCGGAAGGATCGCGTTCGCACGACGGGAAGTCGACTAGCGGGCCGCCGAAAGCGAGCCGGGGGCCCCCGGTTTTTCTGTCCCACCTGGAGACTGATATCTCAGGAAGGCCGAGGCCGATTTCCTCCGGGGACGGCTCGTCGCGTGCGGCAGGACGAGGCGCAGCGGACGGTACCGAGCGCTCGGAGGTGCGGCGCTGCCCGCCGGAGGTACAGCGAAAGTCTGCGAACCGCTTTCCGCCTCCTCTCACCGCACGGCTCTCCTTTTCACCCACTGGCGGATTTTCACCCTCCGACTGCTCGCTACCGTCCGCTGCGCCTGGTCCGGGCCCTGTCCATTGTCATGTTAATGGCAGGGCGGGGCAGGACTGCTTTCACCAGGAACCCGGTTTTCTGGGTCAGAGGTTCCAGGGGACCTGTTTTGTGCGGACTTCCCTGTGTCCGTCCCTCCATGCCTTCCCCCCAGGACTTCCTTCTGAACACCTTTGTCGTTTGAGCGAGGGCCAAAAGCCTGCCTGTGAAAGGGAAGGATCAGCCGGTCAGCCCCCTGTTGGTCGCTGCTGCCAGTGCAGCAGGCGTGCGTGTGTCCTCGGCCTCGTGTCCAGGTCCCTCAGGGACTTGAGGCAACTCTCCCCGGTGGTCTCGTGGTCAGGACCGGGCTTCGAATCCCGGTCGGGGGGGGGATGACTTTCTGCTGCAGATTAATTGGCACCTCTGAAAGAAAGTCTCCCCTCCTGAGCGTAAAGCTCCACCCTCACCACCACCACCGCCACCTTTTCCTCCCCTTGACAAACAGACAGACAGACAGACAGGCAGACAGTCAGTACAGTTCGGGAGCGCAGCTTTCATTTGGAAGCAGACCCTGCTTGTTTAAAGTCAACGACGCCAAGTTATTTTGCACTTTGAATTATATCGCTCCGTGCGAGCGGCACTCAGCCTTGGAGAAGAAAAAAATACCACTGAGCTGAGAAAGTTCTTTTTAAAAAGGTTTCCTTCCACAGCAGCTCTGAGTGAGAGAGAGAGAGAGATATCAGCTTTATTCTCAGTAATAATACACACACACACACACACACACACACACACAGAGACACTGGGAAAGAGCTGATTTTCCTTTTGAATATCTCCCCACGGGGAGCTGCACCGTTCCCAGAAACACTGCAATACTGGGTCGATGCGTGGAGTGGACGGAGCAAGCCCCTATTCCATCTCCCTGTTCTAAAAATCAATTAAAAATAATAATAAATAATATGTGTGTGTGTGTGTGTGTGTGTGTGTGTGTGTGTGTGTCGGTGTCAGTATCAGTCAGTGAGTCAGTGTCTCTCTCTCTCTCTCTCTCTCTCTCTCACTCAGAGCTGCTGTGGAAGGAAACTTTTTTAAAAAGAACTTGCATATTGAAAGAAAGATGTGTCTCAAGCTGCCGGGCCCTGTCCATTGTCATGTCAATGGCAGGACTGCTTTCACCAGGAACCCGTTTTTCTGGGTCAGAGGTTCCAGGGG
>NW_027138636.1:15000-20000 GCF_035084215.1 Heptranchias perlo
CTCCCCTCCTGTGCGTAATGCTCCACCCTCACCACCACCGCCGCCTTTTCCACCCCTTGACAAACAGACAGACAGACAGACAGTCAGTCCAGTTCGGGAGCGCAGCTTTCATTTGGAAGCAGACCCTGCTTGTTTCAAGTCAACGACGCCAAGTTATTTTGCACTTTGAATTATATCGCTCCGTGCGAGCGGCACTCAGCCTTGGAGAAGAAAAAAATACCACTGAGCTGAGAAAGTTCTTTTTAAAACGGTTTCCTTCCACAGCAGCTCTGAGTGTAAGAGAGAGAGAGAGAGAGAGAGATATCAGCTTTATTCTCAGTAATAAAACACACACACACACACACACACACACAGAGACACTGGGAAAGAGCTGTTTTTCCTTTTGAATATCTCCCCACAGGGAGCTGCACCGTTCCCAGAGACACTGCAATACTGGGTCGATGCGTGGAGTGGACGGAGCAAGCCCCTAGTCCATCTCCCTGTTCCAAAAATCAATTTAATATATGGTCCCCAGATAGGGGACGTATCAGATATTAAACTGATAAGAACAGATTTTTTTTTTTTTTTTTTTTTCTGACACTCTGGGGTGCCTTATTGCCTTACAGATTCATTCCAGATTCCTTGCAGTGACATTACATCAAGCCAAAGCTCTACAAGCCAAAGCTCTGCACTCTGCCCGAGGGGATTTCTCCCTGACTGCATCCCCCCGGCATTCAATGGCAGGAAGGCTCCAAATGGTTGCCTTCCCCCACTTGACCACTTGATCTTAGCCAAAAGGCCGAGAAGCGATACCGCGCTCGATGCGAATTGATCTCGGGTCCTGTTTGCCCTCCCTCTTTGTTCTCTGGCTGCCGGTGTTGAAAGCAGTCTCGAAGCACTGCCGTTCTCTCCTACTCTGGCCACATTTTTTGCCACCGTTTCTAATTGCAACAGTGGATGAGTTTAAAGAAGTTGCCGTTTTTTCCTTTCTTGCCAGGATTGCTTGACAGATTGGTAAATTTGCCAGTAGGCCACCAATCAGATGGGGGAGGGTTGTGTCTCAACGGACCTCCGTCAGTCAGTCTCAGTCACTAACGAACTGCCGTGGAAGGAAACCTCTTTGAGTAAAACTAGTGACGTGACGTGACGTGTCTCACAATGAGCGAGCGAGTGAGATTGCAACGGCCAATTGAGAAAGAGGTGAGGTGCTGACAATCAGCAGCTCGTGTTGAAACATTCATTCCACGGCAGGCAAGACCAATCAAAAAAAATACTGCAGATGCTGGCTCGGCTCGGCTGGCTGGCTGGCTGGCTGGCTGGCTGGCTGGCTGGAAATGGGAAATAAAAACACAAGGCGTGTTAAAGGCTGGTTAAACTGTCGAAAGAAACAAGGCGTTAATGTTTCAGAAGCGCCTATTGAAAGACGTCTCTCAAGCTGCTCCCTGACTGGGCCCTGTCCGTTGTCATGTTAATCGCTGGTTAAACTGTCGGAAGAAACAAGGCGTTAATGTTTCAGAAGCGCCTATTGAAAGGTGTCTCTCAAGCTGCTCCCTGACTGGGCCCTGTCCGTTGTCATGTTAATCCCAGGGCGGGGGCGGGACTGCTTTGACCGGGAGACCTGTTTTCTGGGACGCAGGTGTGACATTCCAGGGAGGCACCTACTTTGTGCTGATTCGAAACGACCACGACAACGGCAACTTGCAGTTCTATATTACAACAACAACAACGCGCGTGTGGTAGTTGGGAGGGGCTGCGTTCGCGCTCTCCCCCCTGCATTGAAACTCAAAGTTCGATTTTCAATCCCATAGTCCACCAATCGGATGGGAGACGGTGTGTGTGTGTGTGTGTGTGTGTCAGTGTCAGTGTCAGTCTCTCTCTCTCTCTCTCTCTCTCTCACTCTTACTCAGAGCTGCTGTGGAAGGAAACCTTTTTAAAAAGAACTTGCATATTGAAAAAAAGATGTGTCTCAAGCTGCCGGGCCCTGTCCATTGTCACGTTAATGGCAGGACGGGGCAGGACTGCTTTGACCAGGAGACCTGTTTTCTGGGACGCAGGTGTGAGATTCCAGGGGACCTGCTTTGTGCTGATTTCCCTGCCTCCCTCCCTCCTCCCCAGGACTTCCTTCTGAACACCTTTGTCGTTTCAGCGAGGGCCAAAAGCCTGCCTGTGAAAGGGAAGGATCAGCCGGTCAGCCCCCTGCTGGTCGCTGCTGCCAGTGCAGCAGGCGTGCGTGTGTCCTCGGCCTCGTGTCCAGGTCCCTCAGGGACTTGAGGCAGCTCTCCCCGGTGGTCTCGTGGTCAGGACCGGGCTTCGAATCCCAGTCGGGGGGGGATGACTTTCTGCTGCAGATTAATTGGCATGAAGGAAAGTCTCCCCTCCTGAGCGTAAAGCTCCACCCTCACCACCACCACCACCGCCTTTTCCTCCCCTTGACAAACGGACAGACAGACAGACAGACAGACAGTCAGTCCAGTTCGGGAGCGCAGCTTTCATTAAGCAATGGCATTTGTGACAACTCATCGTCTGACAGGTTGATGATTTCCCCACACGCCTCCTGCCGAATAAAAGGCTCACCCTCCCGGACACTACCCCCAGAATCACCCACCCCCCCCCCCCGGGGTGAATATTAAGCCCGAGAACACCGACTGTAACCAACCGCAGTGAAAAGTTGAAGTGGCAACTCATTAACCAGATTTATTTTGGGCAACTCATTAACCAGATTTTTTGTTCATTTGGTTTATGAGTTGCCAAGTGTAAATCTGGTTAATGAGTTGCCACTTCAACTTTTCACTGCGGTTGGTTACAGTCGGTGTTCTCGGGCTTAATATTCACCCCAGGGGGGGTGTATAGCGGGCGATGGCCGGTGTGGAGTGCGTTTTTTGGGGGTTGATTTTCACTTTGCCTCGCTGGTGGAATTTGTGGGAGGCAGGCAAGGGGATTGGTGTGGGCTGGTGGGCGGCAAGGGAGATGCTTGCTTCGGGGTGTTATCCTCACTTTGGTCCGCTGGTGAGAGTAGGCAGCGGCAGGCTGGCAGGCAGGCAGGCAAGTGTGATGTAGTGTGGGGTGCAGTGCAGTGCAGTGCAGTGCTGCCCTGTCGTTTATGAAAGGTTGTAATGACACTGCTTTGCAGCTGACCATGTCCACTGATTTGTGACGCCCGTATGGAGGCTGATATCTCAGGAGGGCCGAGGCCGATTTCCTCCGGGGACGGCTCGTCGCGTGCGGCAGGACGAGGCGCAGCGGACGGTACCGAGCGCTCGGAGGTGCGGCGCTGCCCGCCGGAGGTACAGCGAAAGGCTGCAAACCGCTTTCCGCCTGCTAACTCGGCGGCCGTCAGACCGACCGACTCCGCTTTACCACCGGAGCTAGAGTCGGGCAAGGGGCACCGAAGGGTACCGGAAGGATCGCGTTCGCACGACGGGAAGTCGACTAGCGGGCCGCCGAAAGCGAGCCGGGGGCCCCCGGTTTTTCTGTCCCACCTGGAGACTGATATCTCAGGAAGGCCGAGGCCGATTTCCTCCGGGGACGGCTCGTCGCGTGCGGCAGGACGAGGCGCAGCGGACGGTACCGAGCGCTCGGAGGTGCGGCGCTGCCCGCCGGAGGTACAGCGAAAGTCTGCGAACCGCTTTCCGCCTCCTCTCACCGCACGGCTCTCCTTTTCACCCACTGGCGGATTTTCACCCTCCGACTGCTCGCTACCGTCCGCTGCGCCTGGTCCGGGCCCTGTCCATTGTCATGTTAATGGCAGGGCGGGGCAGGACTGCTTTCACCAGGAACCCGGTTTTCTGGGTCAGAGGTTCCAGGGGACCTGTTTTGTGCGGACTTCCCTGTGTCCGTCCCTCCATGCCTTCCCCCCAGGACTTCCTTCTGAACACCTTTGTCGTTTGAGCGAGGGCCAAAAGCCTGCCTGTGAAAGGGAAGGATCAGCCGGTCAGCCCCCTGTTGGTCGCTGCTGCCAGTGCAGCAGGCGTGCGTGTGTCCTCGGCCTCGTGTCCAGGTCCCTCAGGGACTTGAGGCAACTCTCCCCGGTGGTCTCGTGGTCAGGACCGGGCTTCGAATCCCGGTCGGGGGGGGGATGACTTTCTGCTGCAGATTAATTGGCACCTCTGAAAGAAAGTCTCCCCTCCTGAGCGTAAAGCTCCACCCTCACCACCACCACCGCCACCTTTTCCTCCCCTTGACAAACAGACAGACAGACAGACAGGCAGACAGTCAGTACAGTTCGGGAGCGCAGCTTTCATTTGGAAGCAGACCCTGCTTGTTTAAAGTCAACGACGCCAAGTTATTTTGCACTTTGAATTATATCGCTCCGTGCGAGCGGCACTCAGCCTTGGAGAAGAAAAAAATACCACTGAGCTGAGAAAGTTCTTTTTAAAAAGGTTTCCTTCCACAGCAGCTCTGAGTGAGAGAGAGAGAGAGATATCAGCTTTATTCTCAGTAATAATACACACACACACACACACACACACACACACAGAGACACTGGGAAAGAGCTGATTTTCCTTTTGAATATCTCCCCACGGGGAGCTGCACCGTTCCCAGAAACACTGCAATACTGGGTCGATGCGTGGAGTGGACGGAGCAAGCCCCTATTCCATCTCCCTGTTCTAAAAATCAATTAAAAATAATAATAAATAATATGTGTGTGTGTGTGTGTGTGTGTGTGTGTGTGTGTGTGTCGGTGTCAGTATCAGTCAGTGAGTCAGTGTCTCTCTCTCTCTCTCTCTCTCTCTCTCACTCAGAGCTGCTGTGGAAGGAAACTTTTTTAAAAAGAACTTGCATATTGAAAGAAAGATGTGTCTCAAGCTGCCGGGCCCTGTCCATTGTCATGTCAATGGCAGGACTGCTTTCACCAGGAACCCGTTTTTCTGGGTCAGAGGTTCCAGGGGACCTGTTTTGTGCGGACTTCCCTGTGTCCGTCCCTCCCTGCCTGCCTTCCCCCCAGCACTTCCTTCTGAACACCTTTGTCGTTTGAGCGAGGGCCAAAAGCCTGCCTGTGAAAGGGAAGGATCAGCCGGTCA
>NW_027138636.1:22500-25000 GCF_035084215.1 Heptranchias perlo
AAACATTCATTCCACGGCAGGCAAGACCAATCAAAAAAAATACTGCAGATGCTGGCTCGGCTCGGCTGGCTGGCTGGCTGGCTGGCTGGCTGGCTGGCTGGAAATGGGAAATAAAAACACAAGGCGTGTTAAAGGCTGGTTAAACTGTCGAAAGAAACAAGGCGTTAATGTTTCAGAAGCGCCTATTGAAAGACGTCTCTCAAGCTGCTCCCTGACTGGGCCCTGTCCGTTGTCATGTTAATCGCTGGTTAAACTGTCGGAAGAAACAAGGCGTTAATGTTTCAGAAGCGCCTATTGAAAGGTGTCTCTCAAGCTGCTCCCTGACTGGGCCCTGTCCGTTGTCATGTTAATCCCAGGGCGGGGGCGGGACTGCTTTGACCGGGAGACCTGTTTTCTGGGACGCAGGTGTGACATTCCAGGGAGGCACCTACTTTGTGCTGATTCGAAACGACCACGACAACGGCAACTTGCAGTTCTATATTACAACAACAACAACGCGCGTGTGGTAGTTGGGAGGGGCTGCGTTCGCGCTCTCCCCCCTGCATTGAAACTCAAAGTTCGATTTTCAATCCCATAGTCCACCAATCGGATGGGAGACGGTGTGTGTGTGTGTGTGTGTGTGTCAGTGTCAGTGTCAGTCTCTCTCTCTCTCTCTCTCTCTCTCACTCTTACTCAGAGCTGCTGTGGAAGGAAACCTTTTTAAAAAGAACTTGCATATTGAAAAAAAGATGTGTCTCAAGCTGCCGGGCCCTGTCCATTGTCACGTTAATGGCAGGACGGGGCAGGACTGCTTTGACCAGGAGACCTGTTTTCTGGGACGCAGGTGTGAGATTCCAGGGGACCTGCTTTGTGCTGATTTCCCTGCCTCCCTCCCTCCTCCCCAGGACTTCCTTCTGAACACCTTTGTCGTTTCAGCGAGGGCCAAAAGCCTGCCTGTGAAAGGGAAGGATCAGCCGGTCAGCCCCCTGCTGGTCGCTGCTGCCAGTGCAGCAGGCGTGCGTGTGTCCTCGGCCTCGTGTCCAGGTCCCTCAGGGACTTGAGGCAGCTCTCCCCGGTGGTCTCGTGGTCAGGACCGGGCTTCGAATCCCAGTCGGGGGGGGATGACTTTCTGCTGCAGATTAATTGGCATGAAGGAAAGTCTCCCCTCCTGAGCGTAAAGCTCCACCCTCACCACCACCACCACCGCCTTTTCCTCCCCTTGACAAACGGACAGACAGACAGACAGACAGACAGTCAGTCCAGTTCGGGAGCGCAGCTTTCATTAAGCAATGGCATTTGTGACAACTCATCGTCTGACAGGTTGATGATTTCCCCACACGCCTCCTGCCGAATAAAAGGCTCACCCTCCCGGACACTACCCCCAGAATCACCCACCCCCCCCCCCCGGGGTGAATATTAAGCCCGAGAACACCGACTGTAACCAACCGCAGTGAAAAGTTGAAGTGGCAACTCATTAACCAGATTTATTTTGGGCAACTCATTAACCAGATTTTTTGTTCATTTGGTTTATGAGTTGCCAAGTGTAAATCTGGTTAATGAGTTGCCACTTCAACTTTTCACTGCGGTTGGTTACAGTCGGTGTTCTCGGGCTTAATATTCACCCCAGGGGGGGTGTATAGCGGGCGATGGCCGGTGTGGAGTGCGTTTTTTGGGGGTTGATTTTCACTTTGCCTCGCTGGTGGAATTTGTGGGAGGCAGGCAAGGGGATTGGTGTGGGCTGGTGGGCGGCAAGGGAGATGCTTGCTTCGGGGTGTTATCCTCACTTTGGTCCGCTGGTGAGAGTAGGCAGCGGCAGGCTGGCAGGCAGGCAGGCAAGTGTGATGTAGTGTGGGGTGCAGTGCAGTGCAGTGCAGTGCTGCCCTGTCGTTTATGAAAGGTTGTAATGACACTGCTTTGCAGCTGACCATGTCCACTGATTTGTGACGCCCGTATGGAGGCTGATATCTCAGGAGGGCCGAGGCCGATTTCCTCCGGGGACGGCTCGTCGCGTGCGGCAGGACGAGGCGCAGCGGACGGTACCGAGCGCTCGGAGGTGCGGCGCTGCCCGCCGGAGGTACAGCGAAAGGCTGCAAACCGCTTTCCGCCTGCTAACTCGGCGGCCGTCAGACCGACCGACTCCGCTTTACCACCGGAGCTAGAGTCGGGCAAGGGGCACCGAAGGGTACCGGAAGGATCGCGTTCGCACGACGGGAAGTCGACTAGCGGGCCGCCGAAAGCGAGCCGGGGGCCCCCGGTTTTTCTGTCCCACCTGGAGACTGATATCTCAGGAAGGCCGAGGCCGATTTCCTCCGGGGACGGCTCGTCGCGTGCGGCAGGACGAGGCGCAGCGGACGGTACCGAGCGCTCGGAGGTGCGGCGCTGCCCGCCGGAGGTACAGCGAAAGTCTGCGAACCGCTTTCCGCCTCCTCTCACCGCACGGCTCTCCTTTTCACCCACTGGCGGATTTTCACCCTCCGACTGCTCGCTACCGTCCGCTGCGCCTGGTCCGGGCCCTGTCCAT
>NW_027138636.1:30000-32500 GCF_035084215.1 Heptranchias perlo
CAGACAGACAGACAGACAGACAGTCAGTCCAGTTCGGGAGCGCAGCTTTCATTAAGCAATGGCATTTGTGACAACTCATCGTCTGACAGGTTGATGATTTCCCCACACGCCTCCTGCCGAATAAAAGGCTCACCCTCCCGGACACTACCCCCAGAATCACCCACCCCCCCCCCCCGGGGTGAATATTAAGCCCGAGAACACCGACTGTAACCAACCGCAGTGAAAAGTTGAAGTGGCAACTCATTAACCAGATTTATTTTGGGCAACTCATTAACCAGATTTTTTGTTCATTTGGTTTATGAGTTGCCAAGTGTAAATCTGGTTAATGAGTTGCCACTTCAACTTTTCACTGCGGTTGGTTACAGTCGGTGTTCTCGGGCTTAATATTCACCCCAGGGGGGGTGTATAGCGGGCGATGGCCGGTGTGGAGTGCGTTTTTTGGGGGTTGATTTTCACTTTGCCTCGCTGGTGGAATTTGTGGGAGGCAGGCAAGGGGATTGGTGTGGGCTGGTGGGCGGCAAGGGAGATGCTTGCTTCGGGGTGTTATCCTCACTTTGGTCCGCTGGTGAGAGTAGGCAGCGGCAGGCTGGCAGGCAGGCAGGCAAGTGTGATGTAGTGTGGGGTGCAGTGCAGTGCAGTGCAGTGCTGCCCTGTCGTTTATGAAAGGTTGTAATGACACTGCTTTGCAGCTGACCATGTCCACTGATTTGTGACGCCCGTATGGAGGCTGATATCTCAGGAGGGCCGAGGCCGATTTCCTCCGGGGACGGCTCGTCGCGTGCGGCAGGACGAGGCGCAGCGGACGGTACCGAGCGCTCGGAGGTGCGGCGCTGCCCGCCGGAGGTACAGCGAAAGGCTGCAAACCGCTTTCCGCCTGCTAACTCGGCGGCCGTCAGACCGACCGACTCCGCTTTACCACCGGAGCTAGAGTCGGGCAAGGGGCACCGAAGGGTACCGGAAGGATCGCGTTCGCACGACGGGAAGTCGACTAGCGGGCCGCCGAAAGCGAGCCGGGGGCCCCCGGTTTTTCTGTCCCACCTGGAGACTGATATCTCAGGAAGGCCGAGGCCGATTTCCTCCGGGGACGGCTCGTCGCGTGCGGCAGGACGAGGCGCAGCGGACGGTACCGAGCGCTCGGAGGTGCGGCGCTGCCCGCCGGAGGTACAGCGAAAGTCTGCGAACCGCTTTCCGCCTCCTCTCACCGCACGGCTCTCCTTTTCACCCACTGGCGGATTTTCACCCTCCGACTGCTCGCTACCGTCCGCTGCGCCTGGTCCGGGCCCTGTCCATTGTCATGTTAATGGCAGGGCGGGGCAGGACTGCTTTCACCAGGAACCCGGTTTTCTGGGTCAGAGGTTCCAGGGGACCTGTTTTGTGCGGACTTCCCTGTGTCCGTCCCTCCATGCCTTCCCCCCAGGACTTCCTTCTGAACACCTTTGTCGTTTGAGCGAGGGCCAAAAGCCTGCCTGTGAAAGGGAAGGATCAGCCGGTCAGCCCCCTGTTGGTCGCTGCTGCCAGTGCAGCAGGCGTGCGTGTGTCCTCGGCCTCGTGTCCAGGTCCCTCAGGGACTTGAGGCAACTCTCCCCGGTGGTCTCGTGGTCAGGACCGGGCTTCGAATCCCGGTCGGGGGGGGGATGACTTTCTGCTGCAGATTAATTGGCACCTCTGAAAGAAAGTCTCCCCTCCTGAGCGTAAAGCTCCACCCTCACCACCACCACCGCCACCTTTTCCTCCCCTTGACAAACAGACAGACAGACAGACAGGCAGACAGTCAGTACAGTTCGGGAGCGCAGCTTTCATTTGGAAGCAGACCCTGCTTGTTTAAAGTCAACGACGCCAAGTTATTTTGCACTTTGAATTATATCGCTCCGTGCGAGCGGCACTCAGCCTTGGAGAAGAAAAAAATACCACTGAGCTGAGAAAGTTCTTTTTAAAAAGGTTTCCTTCCACAGCAGCTCTGAGTGAGAGAGAGAGAGAGATATCAGCTTTATTCTCAGTAATAATACACACACACACACACACACACACACACACAGAGACACTGGGAAAGAGCTGATTTTCCTTTTGAATATCTCCCCACGGGGAGCTGCACCGTTCCCAGAAACACTGCAATACTGGGTCGATGCGTGGAGTGGACGGAGCAAGCCCCTATTCCATCTCCCTGTTCTAAAAATCAATTAAAAATAATAATAAATAATATGTGTGTGTGTGTGTGTGTGTGTGTGTGTGTGTGTGTGTCGGTGTCAGTATCAGTCAGTGAGTCAGTGTCTCTCTCTCTCTCTCTCTCTCTCTCTCACTCAGAGCTGCTGTGGAAGGAAACTTTTTTAAAAAGAACTTGCATATTGAAAGAAAGATGTGTCTCAAGCTGCCGGGCCCTGTCCATTGTCATGTCAATGGCAGGACTGCTTTCACCAGGAACCCGTTTTTCTGGGTCAGAGGTTCCAGGGGACCTGTTTTGTGCGGACTTCCCTGTGTCCGTCCCTCCCTGCCTGCCTTCCCC
>NW_027138636.1:35000-40099 GCF_035084215.1 Heptranchias perlo
TCACAATGAGCGAGCGAGTGAGATTGCAACGGCCAATTGAGAAAGAGGTGAGGTGCTGACAATCAGCAGCTCGTGTTGAAACATTCATTCCACGGCAGGCAAGACCAATCAAAAAAAATACTGCAGATGCTGGCTCGGCTCGGCTGGCTGGCTGGCTGGCTGGCTGGCTGGCTGGCTGGAAATGGGAAATAAAAACACAAGGCGTGTTAAAGGCTGGTTAAACTGTCGAAAGAAACAAGGCGTTAATGTTTCAGAAGCGCCTATTGAAAGACGTCTCTCAAGCTGCTCCCTGACTGGGCCCTGTCCGTTGTCATGTTAATCGCTGGTTAAACTGTCGGAAGAAACAAGGCGTTAATGTTTCAGAAGCGCCTATTGAAAGGTGTCTCTCAAGCTGCTCCCTGACTGGGCCCTGTCCGTTGTCATGTTAATCCCAGGGCGGGGGCGGGACTGCTTTGACCGGGAGACCTGTTTTCTGGGACGCAGGTGTGACATTCCAGGGAGGCACCTACTTTGTGCTGATTCGAAACGACCACGACAACGGCAACTTGCAGTTCTATATTACAACAACAACAACGCGCGTGTGGTAGTTGGGAGGGGCTGCGTTCGCGCTCTCCCCCCTGCATTGAAACTCAAAGTTCGATTTTCAATCCCATAGTCCACCAATCGGATGGGAGACGGTGTGTGTGTGTGTGTGTGTGTGTCAGTGTCAGTGTCAGTCTCTCTCTCTCTCTCTCTCTCTCTCACTCTTACTCAGAGCTGCTGTGGAAGGAAACCTTTTTAAAAAGAACTTGCATATTGAAAAAAAGATGTGTCTCAAGCTGCCGGGCCCTGTCCATTGTCACGTTAATGGCAGGACGGGGCAGGACTGCTTTGACCAGGAGACCTGTTTTCTGGGACGCAGGTGTGAGATTCCAGGGGACCTGCTTTGTGCTGATTTCCCTGCCTCCCTCCCTCCTCCCCAGGACTTCCTTCTGAACACCTTTGTCGTTTCAGCGAGGGCCAAAAGCCTGCCTGTGAAAGGGAAGGATCAGCCGGTCAGCCCCCTGCTGGTCGCTGCTGCCAGTGCAGCAGGCGTGCGTGTGTCCTCGGCCTCGTGTCCAGGTCCCTCAGGGACTTGAGGCAGCTCTCCCCGGTGGTCTCGTGGTCAGGACCGGGCTTCGAATCCCAGTCGGGGGGGGATGACTTTCTGCTGCAGATTAATTGGCATGAAGGAAAGTCTCCCCTCCTGAGCGTAAAGCTCCACCCTCACCACCACCACCACCGCCTTTTCCTCCCCTTGACAAACGGACAGACAGACAGACAGACAGACAGTCAGTCCAGTTCGGGAGCGCAGCTTTCATTAAGCAATGGCATTTGTGACAACTCATCGTCTGACAGGTTGATGATTTCCCCACACGCCTCCTGCCGAATAAAAGGCTCACCCTCCCGGACACTACCCCCAGAATCACCCACCCCCCCCCCCCGGGGTGAATATTAAGCCCGAGAACACCGACTGTAACCAACCGCAGTGAAAAGTTGAAGTGGCAACTCATTAACCAGATTTATTTTGGGCAACTCATTAACCAGATTTTTTGTTCATTTGGTTTATGAGTTGCCAAGTGTAAATCTGGTTAATGAGTTGCCACTTCAACTTTTCACTGCGGTTGGTTACAGTCGGTGTTCTCGGGCTTAATATTCACCCCAGGGGGGGTGTATAGCGGGCGATGGCCGGTGTGGAGTGCGTTTTTTGGGGGTTGATTTTCACTTTGCCTCGCTGGTGGAATTTGTGGGAGGCAGGCAAGGGGATTGGTGTGGGCTGGTGGGCGGCAAGGGAGATGCTTGCTTCGGGGTGTTATCCTCACTTTGGTCCGCTGGTGAGAGTAGGCAGCGGCAGGCTGGCAGGCAGGCAGGCAAGTGTGATGTAGTGTGGGGTGCAGTGCAGTGCAGTGCAGTGCTGCCCTGTCGTTTATGAAAGGTTGTAATGACACTGCTTTGCAGCTGACCATGTCCACTGATTTGTGACGCCCGTATGGAGGCTGATATCTCAGGAGGGCCGAGGCCGATTTCCTCCGGGGACGGCTCGTCGCGTGCGGCAGGACGAGGCGCAGCGGACGGTACCGAGCGCTCGGAGGTGCGGCGCTGCCCGCCGGAGGTACAGCGAAAGGCTGCAAACCGCTTTCCGCCTGCTAACTCGGCGGCCGTCAGACCGACCGACTCCGCTTTACCACCGGAGCTAGAGTCGGGCAAGGGGCACCGAAGGGTACCGGAAGGATCGCGTTCGCACGACGGGAAGTCGACTAGCGGGCCGCCGAAAGCGAGCCGGGGGCCCCCGGTTTTTCTGTCCCACCTGGAGACTGATATCTCAGGAAGGCCGAGGCCGATTTCCTCCGGGGACGGCTCGTCGCGTGCGGCAGGACGAGGCGCAGCGGACGGTACCGAGCGCTCGGAGGTGCGGCGCTGCCCGCCGGAGGTACAGCGAAAGTCTGCGAACCGCTTTCCGCCTCCTCTCACCGCACGGCTCTCCTTTTCACCCACTGGCGGATTTTCACCCTCCGACTGCTCGCTACCGTCCGCTGCGCCTGGTCCGGGCCCTGTCCATTGTCATGTTAATGGCAGGGCGGGGCAGGACTGCTTTCACCAGGAACCCGGTTTTCTGGGTCAGAGGTTCCAGGGGACCTGTTTTGTGCGGACTTCCCTGTGTCCGTCCCTCCATGCCTTCCCCCCAGGACTTCCTTCTGAACACCTTTGTCGTTTGAGCGAGGGCCAAAAGCCTGCCTGTGAAAGGGAAGGATCAGCCGGTCAGCCCCCTGTTGGTCGCTGCTGCCAGTGCAGCAGGCGTGCGTGTGTCCTCGGCCTCGTGTCCAGGTCCCTCAGGGACTTGAGGCAACTCTCCCCGGTGGTCTCGTGGTCAGGACCGGGCTTCGAATCCCGGTCGGGGGGGGGATGACTTTCTGCTGCAGATTAATTGGCACCTCTGAAAGAAAGTCTCCCCTCCTGAGCGTAAAGCTCCACCCTCACCACCACCACCGCCACCTTTTCCTCCCCTTGACAAACAGACAGACAGACAGACAGGCAGACAGTCAGTACAGTTCGGGAGCGCAGCTTTCATTTGGAAGCAGACCCTGCTTGTTTAAAGTCAACGACGCCAAGTTATTTTGCACTTTGAATTATATCGCTCCGTGCGAGCGGCACTCAGCCTTGGAGAAGAAAAAAATACCACTGAGCTGAGAAAGTTCTTTTTAAAAAGGTTTCCTTCCACAGCAGCTCTGAGTGAGAGAGAGAGAGAGATATCAGCTTTATTCTCAGTAATAATACACACACACACACACACACACACACACACAGAGACACTGGGAAAGAGCTGATTTTCCTTTTGAATATCTCCCCACGGGGAGCTGCACCGTTCCCAGAAACACTGCAATACTGGGTCGATGCGTGGAGTGGACGGAGCAAGCCCCTATTCCATCTCCCTGTTCTAAAAATCAATTAAAAATAATAATAAATAATATGTGTGTGTGTGTGTGTGTGTGTGTGTGTGTGTGTGTGTCGGTGTCAGTATCAGTCAGTGAGTCAGTGTCTCTCTCTCTCTCTCTCTCTCTCTCTCACTCAGAGCTGCTGTGGAAGGAAACTTTTTTAAAAAGAACTTGCATATTGAAAGAAAGATGTGTCTCAAGCTGCCGGGCCCTGTCCATTGTCATGTCAATGGCAGGACTGCTTTCACCAGGAACCCGTTTTTCTGGGTCAGAGGTTCCAGGGGACCTGTTTTGTGCGGACTTCCCTGTGTCCGTCCCTCCCTGCCTGCCTTCCCCCCAGCACTTCCTTCTGAACACCTTTGTCGTTTGAGCGAGGGCCAAAAGCCTGCCTGTGAAAGGGAAGGATCAGCCGGTCAGCCCCCTGTTGGTCGCTGCTGCCAGTGCAGCAGGCGTGCGTGTGTCCTCGGCCTCGTGTCCAGGTCCCTCAGGGACTTGAGGCAACTCTCCCCGGTGGTCTCGTGGTCAGGACCGGGCTTCGAATCCCGGTCGGGGGGGATGGCTTTCTGCTGCAGATTAATTGGCACCTCTGAAAGAAAGTCTCCCCTCCTGAGCGTAAAGCTCCACCCTCACCACCACCGCCGCCTTTTCCACCCCTTGACAAACAGACAGACAGACAGACAGACAGTCAGTCAGTCAGTCCAGTTCGGGAGCGCAGCTTTCATTTGGAAGCAGACCCTGCTTGTTTAAAGTCAACGACGCCAAGTTATTTTGCACTTTGAATTATATCGCTACGTGCGAGCGGCACTCAGCCTTGGAGAAGAAAAAAATACCACTGAGCTGAGAAAGGTCTTTTTAAAACGGTTTCCTTCCACAGCAGCTCTGAGTGAGAGAGAGAGAGAGAGAGAGAGAGAGAGAGAGAGATATCAGCTTTATTCTCAGTAATAATACACACACACACACACACACACACACACACACACAGAGACACTGGGAAAGAGCTGTTTTTCCTTTTGAATATCTCCCCACGGGGAGCTGCACCGTTCCCAGAAACACTGCAATACTGGGTCGATGCGTAGAGTGGACAGAGCAAGCCCCTAGTCCATCTCCCTGTTCCAAAAATTAATTAAAAATAATAATAAATAATATGTGTGTGTGTGTGTGTGTGTGTGTGTGTGTGTGTGTGTGTGTGTCGGTGTCAGTATCAGTCAGCGAGTCAGTGTCTCTCTCTCTCTCTCTCTCACTCAGAGCTGCTGTGGAAGGAAACTTTTTTAAAAAGAACTTGCTTATTGAAAGAAAGATGTGTCTCAAGCTGCCGGGCCCTGTCCATTCTCCTGTCAATGGCAGGACTGCTTTCACCAGGAACCCGGTTTTCTGGGTCAGAGGTTCCAGGGGACCTGTTTTGTGCGGACTTCCCTGTGTCCGTCCCTCCCTGCCTGCCTTCCCCCCAGCACTTCCTTCTGAACACCTTTGTCGTTTGAGCGAGGGCCAAAAGCCTGCCTGTGAAAGGGAAGGATCAGCCGGTCAGCCCCCTGTTGGTCGCTGCTGCCAGTGCAGCAGGCGTGCGTGTGTATTCGGCCTCGTGTCCAGGTCCCTCAGGGACTTGAGGCAACTCTCCCCGGTGGTCTCGTGGTCAGGACCGGGCTTCGA
>NW_027138637.1:0-10000 GCF_035084215.1 Heptranchias perlo
TAACCTGGGTTAGTGTGCAGGAGAGGAGGCTATATTGGCTGGCAGATGTCAAAGCAGGCGGCATGCATAGCTCTGGAGAGATCATCAACCTGTCAGTCAATCAGTTGTCACCAATGAAGTCGGTTAATCAGTTGCCAAATATAAATTTGGTTAATGAGTTGCCACTTCAACTTTTCACTGCGGTTGGTTACAGTTAGTGTTCCCGGGCTTAATAGTCGCCCAAGGGGGGTGATTGTGGGGTAGTGCCGGGAGGGTGAGCTTTAATTCGGCAGGAGGCATGTGGGGCCCTGGAGAACTCATCAACCTGTCAGTCAATGAGTTGTCACCGATGCAGTTGGTTAATGAGTTGCCAAATGTAAATTTGGTTAATGAGTTGCCACTTCAACTTTCACTGCGGTTGGTTACAGTTAGTGTTCTCGGGCTTAATAGTCGCCCAAGGGGGGTGATTGTGGGGTAGTGCCCGGGAGGGTGAGCTTTTAATTCGGCAGGAGGCATGTGGGGCCCTGGAGAACTCATCAACCTGTCAGTCAATGAGTTGTCACCAATGCAGTTGGTTAATGAGTTGCCAAATGTAAAGTTGGTTAATCAGTTGCCAAATATAAATTTGGTTAATGAGTTGCCACTTCAACTTTTCACTGCGGTTGGTTACAGTTAGTGTTCTCGGGCTTAATAGTCGCCCAAGGGGGTGTATAGCGGTCGATGGCCGTTGTGGAGTGCGTTTATTGTGGGTTGATTTTGACTTTGCCTGGCTGGTGGAATTTGTGGGAGGCAGGCAAGGGGATTGGTGTGGGTGGTTGGCCGGAAGGGAGCTGCTTGCATTGGGGTGTTATCCTGACTTTGTTTCGCTGGTGAGAGTAGGCAGCGGCAGGCAGCAAGCGGAATGTCGTGTGGGGTGCAGTGAGAGGTTGTAATGACGCTGCTTTGCAGCTGACCATGTGCCCTGATTTGTGACGCCCGTTTGGAGGCTGATATCTCAGGAAGGCCGAGGCCGATTTCCTCCGGGTATGGCTCGTTGCGTGCGGCAGGAGGAGGCGCAGCGTACGGTACCGAGCACTGGGAGGTGCGGTGCTGCCCGCCGGAGTGACAGCGAAAGGCTGCGCACCGCTTTCCGCCTGGTAACTCGGCGTCCGTGAGACCGACCGACTCCGCTTATCGCCGGAGCTAGAGTGGGGCAAGGGGCACGGTTGAGTACCGGAAGGATGACGTTCGCACACGGGGAAGTCGAGTGCCGGGCCGCTGAAAGCGAGCAGGGTGCCACCGACTCTTCGGGCCCACTCGGAGGCTGATATCTCAGGAAGGCCGAGGCCGATTTCCTCCGGGTATGGCTCGTTGCGTGCGGCAGGAGGAGGCGCAGCGTACGGTACCGAGCACTGGGAGGTGCGATGCTGCCCGCCGGAGTGACAGCGAAAGGCTGCGCACCGCTTTCCGCCTGCTAACTCGGCGTCCGTGAGACCGACCGACTTCGCTTTACCGCCGGAGCTAGAGTGGGGCAAGGGGCACGGTTGGGTACCGGAACGATCACGTTCGCACACCGGGAAGTCGAGTGCCGGGTCTCGAAACGGAGCCGGGTCGGCCCAATTTAAAACGGAGAATAGAGTGCTGCCCTCTGCGGGTGAAAACCTGGAAGTACGTTGGTTAATGATTTCCAGTTCACCCCGCTTGGTCAGGCCCACTCGGAGGCGGATAACTCCGGAACGCCGAGGCCGATTTCCTCCGGGTATGGCTCGTTGCGTGCGGCAGGAGGCGGCGCAGCGTACGGTACCGAGCACTCGGAGATGCGGTGCTGCCCGCCGGAGTGACAGCGAAAGGCTGCGCACCGCTTTCCGCCTGGTAACTCGGCGTCCGTGAGACCGACCGACTCCGCTTTAGCACCGGAGCTAGAGTGGGGCAAGGGGCACCGAAGGGTACCGGAACGATCACGTTCGCATACCGGGAAGTCGAGTGACGGGCCGCTGAAAGCGAGCAGGGTGCCACCGCTCGGGGCCCCGGTTTGTCCGTCCCACCGGAGGCCCATATCTCCGGAAGGCACAGGCCGATTTCCTCCGGGTATGGCTCGTTGTGTGCGGCCGGACCAGGCGCAGCGGACGGTACCGAGCACTGGAGGTGCGATGCTGCCCGCCGGAGTGACAGCGAAAGGCTGCGCACCGCTTTCCGCCTGCTAACTCGGCGTCCGTGAGACCGACCGACTCCGCTTTACCGCCGGAGCTAGAGTGGGGCAAGGGGCACGGTTGAGTACCGGAAGGATGACGTTCGCACACCGGGAAGTCGACTAGCGGGCCGCCGAAAGCGAGCTCGGGGCCCCGGTTTGTCCGTCCCACCCGGAGGCCCATATCTCCGGAAGGCACAGGCCGATTTCCACCGGGTATGGCCGTTGTGTGCGGCCGGACCAGGCGCAGCGGACGGTACCGAGCACTCGGAGGTCGGGCGCTGCCCGCCGGAGGTACAGCGAAAGGCTGCAAACCACTTTCGCCGCCTCCCTCCGCGGGCGTGAGACCGACGGTCGTCGGGTTTAGTTCCGCGGCTAGAGCAGGACGAGGGGCAGCGAACGGTACCGGAACGAACCCGGTCGCACACCGGGAAGTCGAGTGCCGGGTCTCGAAACGGAGCCGGTCGGCCCAGTTTAAAACGGAGAAGAGAGTGCTGCCCTCTGCGGGTGAAAACATGGAAGTACGTTGGTTAATGATTTCCAGTTCACCCCGCTTGGTCAGGCCCACTCGGAGGCGGATAACTCCGGAACGCCGAGGCCGATTTCCTCCGGGTATGGCTCGTTGCGTGCGGCAGGAGGAGGCGCAGCGTTCGGTACCGAGCACTCGGAGGTGCGGTGCTGCCCGCCGGAGTGACAGCGAAAGGCTGCGCACCCCTTTCCGCCTGCTAACTCGGCGTCCGTGAGACCGACCGACTCCGCTTTAGCACCGGAGCTAGAGTGGGGCAAGGGGCACCGAAGGGTACCGGAACGATGACGTTCGCACACCGGGAAGTCGAGTGCCGGGCCGCCGAAAGCGAGCAGGGTGCCACCGCTCGGGGCCCCGGTTTGTCCGTCCCACCCGGAGGCCCATATCTCCGGAAGGCACAGGCCGATTTCCTCCGGGTATGGCTCGTTGTGTGCGGCCGGACCAGGCGCAGCGGACGGTACCGAGCACTCGGAGGTCGGGCGCTGCCCGCCGGAGGTACAGCGAAAGGCTGCAAACCACTTTCCGCCGCCTCCCTCCGCGGGCGTGAGACCGACGGTCGTCGGGTTTAGTTCCGCGGCTAGAGCAGGACGAGGGGCAGCGAACGGTACCGGAACGAACCCGGTCGCACACCGGGAAGTCGAGTGCCGGGTCTCGAACGGAGCCGGGTCGGCCCAGTTTAAAACGGAGAAGAGAGTGCTGCCCTCTGCGGGTGAAAACATGGAAGTACGTTGGTTAATGATTTCCAGTTCACCCCGCTTGGTCAGGCCCACTCGGAGGCGGATAACTCCGGAACGCCGAGGCCGATTTCCTCCGGGTATGGCTCGTTGCGTGCGGCAGGAGGAGGCGCAGCGTTCGGTACCGAGCACTCGGAGGTGCGGTGCTGCCCGCCGGAGTGACAGCGAAAGGCTGCGCACCCCTTTCCGCCTGCTAACTCGGCGTCCGTGAGACCGACCGACTCCGCTTTAGCACCGGAGCTAGAGTGGGGCAAGGGCACCGAAGGGTACCGGAACGATGACGTTCGCACACCGGGAAGTCGAGTGCCGGGCCGCCGAAAGCGAGCAGGGTGCCACCGCTCGGGGCCCCGGTTTGTCCGTCCCACCCGGAGGCCCATATCTCCGGAAGGCACAGGCCGATTTCCTCCGGGTATGGCTCGTTGCGTGCGGCCGGACCAGGCGCAGCGGACGGTACCGAGCACTCGGAGGTCGGGCGCTGCCCGCCGGAGGTACAGCGAAAGGCTGCAAACCACTTTCCGCCGCCTCCCTCCGCGGGCGTGAGACCGACGGTCGTCGGGTTTGTTTCCGCGGCTAGAGCAGGACGAGGGGCAGCGAACGGTACCGGAAGGAACCCGGTCGCACACCGGGAAGTCGACTAGCGGGCCGCCGAAAGCGAGCACGGGGCCCCGGTTTGTCCGTCCCACCCGGAGGCCCATATCTCTGGAAGGCACAGGCCGATTTCCACCGGGTATGGCTCGTTGTGTGCGGCAGGACCAGGCGCAGCGGACGGTACCGAGCACTCGGAGGTCGGGCGCTGCCCGCCGGAGGTACAGCGAAAGGCTGCAAACCACTTTCCGCCACCTCCCTCCGCGGGCGTGAGACCGACGGTCGTCGGGTTTGTCTCGCGGCTAGAGCAGGACGAGGGGCAGCGAACGGTACCGGAACGAACCCGGTCGCACACCGGGAAGTCGACCAGCGGGCCGCCGAAAGCGTGCTCGGGTCCCCGGTTTGTCTGTCCCACCCGGAGGCTGATATCTGAGGAAGTCCGAGGCCGATTTCCTCGGCTAACTCGGCGGGCAATGTGTCCCCCCCCCACCATCTTCGGCTGATTACCGTGGCTGGACCGGATCAAGGAGCAACGGAACCGTGCCAGAACGACGTCGGTCGGACGGCGTGAACTGATAGTGCCGAGGCCGGAAACCGAGCCGGAAATGTGCACCGATTTATTGGTCCCACTCGCAGGCCCATATCTCCGGAAGGCCGAGGCCGATTTCCTCCGGGTATGGTTCGCTGCGTGCAGCCGGAAGGGGAGCAGCGGACGGCACTGAGCAGCCGGAGGTGCGGCGCTGCCCGCCGGAGCTGCAAGCGAAAGGCTGCGCACCGCTTTCCGCTGGCTAACTCGGCGGCCGTCAGGCCGACCGACTCCGCTTCAGCACGGGAGCTGGAGTCGGGCAAGGGGCACCGAAGGGTACCGGAAGGATCACGTTCGGACACCGGGAAGTCGAGTGCCGGGCCGCCGAAAGCGAGCTCGGGGCCCCGGTTTGTCCGTCCCACCCGGAGGCCCATATCTCGAGAAGGCACAGGCCGATTTCCTCCGGGTTTGGCTCGCTGCGTGCGGCCGGACGAGGCGCAGCGAACGGTACCGAGCACTCGGAGGTGCGGCGCTGCCCGCCGGAGGTACAGCGAAAGGCTGCAAACCGCTTTCCGCCTCCTCTCCCCTCGGGCGTGAGACCGACGGTCGTCTGGTTTGCTTCCGCGGCAAGAGCAGGACGAGGGGCACCGAGCGGTACCAGAACGAACCCGGTCGCACACCGGGATGTGGAGTGCCCGGCCCAAACCCGCTACCCCCCCCCCCCCCCCCCAACACCCGAAAGCGAGCCCCGGTTTGTGGATTAAAAGTGAAGCGGCAAAGATTTGTAAACAGCGTGAAATGATGAACCAGAAGCCCAAAGTAATGGTGGGGAATAAAAGTTCCAAATGTGAAATGGTGAACCAGAAGTTGTGTGAACTGTTTAACCCAAAGTGGCAAAAATGGATTAAAAGGGGTGAAATGATCGACCGCAAAGCAGGGCAAGCATTAAACAAAAGCAGCAGCATTTTTTAAAAAGGGACAAATGGTTTACCAGAATCCCAAAAGAATGCTCAGAGACTTAAGTCCAAAGGGGAAATGGTTAACCAGTAGCTGGGTGAACTGCTTAACCCAAAGTGGGAAAAAGGATAAAAAAGGGGTGAACTGATCAACCAGAAGTCGACAACAATGTGCGGCGATTAAGTCTGAAAGAGGGAAAGGTTGACCGGAAAGCAGGGAAATGATTAAACAAAAGCAGAAAAATTCAGTAAAAAGGGGCAAGTGGTGAACCAGAAGTTGGTGAACTGCTTAACCAAAAGTGGAAAGAGGATTAAAAGGGGAGAAATGTTGAACCAGATGTCGAAAACAATGCGCGGCGATGAAGTCTGAAAGAGGAAAAGGTTGACCGCAAAGCAGGGAAAGGATTAAACAGAAGCAGCAATATCTTTTAAAAAGGGACAAATGGTGAACCAGAATCCCAAAAGAATGCTCAGAGACTTAAGTCCCAAAGGGGCAAATGGTTAACCAGAAGCTGGGTGAACTGTTTAACCAAAAGTGGGAAAAAGGATTAAAATGTTGTGAAATGATTAACCAGAAGGCGAAAGCAAAGTGCGGCGGCGAAGTCCTAAAGGGGAAAAGGTTGACCATAAAGCAGGGAAATGATTAAACAAAAGCGGAAAAATTCAGTAAGAAGGGGCAAATGGTTAACCAGAAGTTGGGTGAACTGCTTAACCAAAAGTGGGAAAAAGGATTAAAAGGGGAGAAATGTTTAACCAGATGTCGAAAACAATGCGCGGCGATGAAGTCTGAAAGAGGAATAGGTCGACCGCAAAGCAGGGAAATGATTAAACAAAAGCAGAAAAATTCAGTAAAAAGGGCAAATGGTGAACCAGAAGCTGGGTGAACTGCTTAACCAAAAGTGGGAAAAAGGATTAAAAGGGGAGAAATGTTGAACCAGATGTCGAAAACAAGGTGCGGCGATGAAGTCTGAAAGAGGAATAGGTTCGACCGCAAAGCAGGGAAAGGTTTAATCAAAAGCAGCAATATCTTTTAAAAAGGGACAAATGGTGAACCAGAATCACAAAAGAATGCTCAGAGACTTAAGTCCCAAAGGGGAAATGGTTAACCAGTAGCTGGGTGAACTGTCCAACCCAAAGTGGGAAAAAGGATTAAAAGGGGTGAAATGATTAACCAGGAGGCTAAAGCAATGTGCCGCGGTGAAGTCCTAAAGGGGAAAAGGTTGACCAGAAAGCAGGGAAAGCATTAAACAAAAGCGGCAACATTTTTTAAAAAGTGGCAAATGGTTAACCAGAATCCCAAAAGAATGCTCAGAGACTTAAGTCCCAAGGGGAAATGGTGAACCAGAAGCTGGGTGAACTGGTGAACCAAAAGTGGGAAAAAGGATTAAAAGGGGAGAAATGATTAACCAGGAGGCTGAAGCAATGTGCCGCGGTGAAGTCCTAAAGGGTAAAAGGTTGACAAGAAAGCAGGGAAATGATTAAACCAAAGCGGAAAAATTCAGTATAATGGGGCAAATGGTTAACCAGAAGCTGGGTGAAATGGTTAACCAAAAGTGGCAAAAAAGATTTAAAGGGGAAAAATGATTAACCAGAAGTCGACAACAATGCTCGGCGATGAAGTCTGAAAGGGGAAAAGGTTGACCAGAAAGCAGGGAAACGATTAAACAAAAGCGGCAACATTTTTTAAAAAGTGGCAAATGGTTAACCAGAATCCCAAAAGAATGCTCAGAGACTAAGTCCCAAAGGGGAAATGGTTAACCAGAAGCTGGGGGAAATGGTTAACCAAAAGTTGCAAAAATGATTAAAAGGGGTGAAATGATTAACAGGAGGCTGAAGCAATGTGCCGCGGTGAAGTCCTAAAGGGGAAAAGGTTGACCACAAAGCAGGGAAAGCATTAAACAAAAGCGGCAACATTTTTTAAAAATTGGCAAATGATTAACCAGAATCCCAAAAGATGCTCAGAGACTAAGTCCCAAAGGGGAAATGGTTAACCAGAAGCAGGGGAATGGTTAACCAAAAGTTGCAAAAATGATTAAAAGGGGTGAAATGATTAACCAGGAGGCTGAAGCAATGTGCCGCGGTGAAGTCCTAAAGGGGAAAAGGGTTGACCACAAAGCAGGGAAAGCATTAAACAAAAGCGGCAACATTTTTAAAAAAGTGGCAAATGATTAACCAGAATCCAAAAGAATGCTCAGAGACTAAGTCCCAAAGGGGAAATGGTTAACAGAAGCTGGGGAAATGGTTAACCAAAAGTTGCAAAAATGATTAAAAGGGGTGAAATGATTAACCAGGAGGCTAAAGCAATGTGCCGCGGTGAAGTCTGAAAGAGGGAAAGGTTGACCAGAAAGCATTAAACAAAAGTGGCAACATTTTAAAATAATGGCAAATGGTTAACCAGAATCCAAAAGAATGCTCAGAGACTAAGTCCCAAAGGGGAAATGGTTAACCAGAAGCTGGGGGAAATGGTTAACCAAAAGTTGCAAAAATGATTTAAAAGGGGTGAAATGATTAACCAGGAGGCTAAAGCAATGTGCCGCGGTGAAGTCCTAAAGGGGAAAAGGTTGACCAGAAAGCAGGGAAAGCATTAAACAAAAGCGGCAACATTTTTAAAAAGTGGCAAATGGTTAACCAGAATCCCAAAAGAATGCTCAGAGACCAAGTCCCAAAGGGGAAATGGTTAACCAGAAGCTGGGGGAAATGGTTAACCAAAAGTTGCAAAAATGATTAAAAGGGGTGAAATGATTAACCAGGAGGCTGAAGCAATGTGCCGCGGTGAAGTCTGAAAGAGGGAAAGGTTGACCAGAAAGCATTAAACAAAAGTGGCAACATTTTTTAAAAATTGGCAAATGGTTAACCAGAATCCCAAAAGAATGCTCACAGACTAAGTCCCAAAGGGGAAATGGTTAACCAGAAGCTGGGTGAAATGGTTAACCAAAAGTTACAAAAATGATTAAAAGGGTGAAATGATCAACCAGAAGTCGAAAACAATGTGCGGCGATGAAGTCCTAAGGTGGAAAAGTTACCCAGAAGGCAGGGAAATGATCAAACGAAAGCAGCCAAAAAATTATTAAAAGAGGGGAACTGATGAACCAAAAGATGAGAAACGGCCCGCAGAGACTAAGTCCAAAACGGGAACTGGTGAACCGGAAATGATTAACCAAAAACTAAGTCCGAAGAGGGAACTGGTAAACAGAACTGAGTAACCCGATTTTAAAATTAATTATAAATGGGGAAACGATTGAGCAAAAGGCGGAAATTAAGTCACAGGGACCAGGTCCGAAAGGGCAAGAGGTTACCCCGTAGGGGGCATTCGTCAACTCAATCTGAAAATTTTGGAGGCAAATCTGACCAAAATGCGGAAATCGGACCACACCGCGAGGGGCGCCATTCGACGGGGCAGGGGTAGACGCGTCGAACGGTGCCTGAAGGTCCCGGCTGCGACACGTGAGTCCGGAGATATGGCCAGTCAAAGTCTGATGGGAGGTACCGAAGCCGAAAAATCGAAACGCGTTTGCGGCGATTCGGTGTCAGAAAGTCGGTCACGAATTCAAATTCGTCCCGCTGATTCGCCAATTGCCAGCCGGTTCCGGGGGGATTGCGGGGTACCTGCAGGATAGTAAGAGGTGGCATGTCGAGACTTAGCCTGTTTACCAGACTTGTGTCCAGCGCCTCCAGGTCTGCAGAGACCGACCCGGCTGCCGCCCAACCGACTTTTAAGCCTTTTGGGAGTGGGAATTTTTCCCATTTTTCCCCATTTTCGGGTTTTTTGGTCGGGCTTGAAAACGGCGGCCCCGAGGCCTCCCGGGGCTGGCGGGCTTCGGCTCCCTTGCGAGAGGGTCCGAATTCCACCCGTTTAAAGCCCAGAAAGGAGTTCGGAAGTCAGTCGGTCGAGGGAACCCCTTCGGAAGTCCGACGGGGATGGATTCGGCCGGCGTTTCGGATCTCCGGTCAGAGGATTCCCCCCTGGGCGGGGGGGTGCGAGTAGCTGCCGGCAAACGGTCCCTTGCACTTGTGGCACAAAAAGTCCGAGCACAGGTTAATGAGTTGGCCGCGGAAGCCCCTATGCCGAAATGAGAAAGCCCCCGTTGCGGGGATTTTAGTGACGCATCTGCGGCGGAGGTGGGAGGCCGTCCTGCCGAATTGACACTTGTCATTCGGGCACCTAGGGATTGGTCGGGTACCCGGAGATTTTCGAGAACACGATTTTCAGAGCTTTCTCTGACAGCCCAGGTGCACTTTAAGAGTGCCTGAAAAAGTGACACTTGGCAAAAGGCTCTCAATTTCAAAGCGGAGACCTTTACAAGAGCACTCGGAAGTCACCTGTCAGCATTTAAAGCTACATCAGGCGGCAATTTTCGAACTCTTTGTCAGTCTGAAATCGTGTTGAGCCTCGACAGCGTCGGGCTCAGGCAGGAGGAGCTTGCCAGCAGAGAGAGGCTCACCATGGATTGCTGGTGGATGCTTTTCGAAAACATATACACATTATATTATATTATAATAATATAAAGAAAAAAAAGAGTTTCTCAA
>NW_027138637.1:22500-27500 GCF_035084215.1 Heptranchias perlo
CCGCTTTCCCGCCTCCTCTCCCCTCGGGCGTGAGACCGACGGTCGTCTGGTTTGCTTCCGCGGCAAGAGCAGGACGAGGGGCACCGAGCGGTACCAGAACGAACCCGGTCGCACACCGGGATGTCGAGTGCCCGGCCCAAAACCCGCTACCCCCCCCCCCCACCCGAAAGCGAGCCACGGTTTGTGGATTAAAAGTGAAGGCGGCAAAGATTTGTAAAACAGCGTGAAATGATGAACCAGAAGCCCAAAGTAATGGTGGGAATAAAAGTTCCGAAATGTGAAATGGTGAACCAGAAGTTGTGTGAACTGTTAACCCAAAGTGGCAAAAATGGATTAAAAGGGGTGAAATGATCGACCGCAAAGCAGGGCAAGCATTAAACAAAAGCAGCAGCATTTTTAAAAAAGGGACAAATGGTTTACCAGAATCCCAAAAGAATGCTCAGAGACTTAAGTTGCCAAAGGGGCAAATGGTTAACCAGAAGCTGGGTGAACTGCTTAACCCAAAGTGGGAAAAAGGATAAAAAAGGGTGAACTGATCAACCAGAAGTCGACAACAATGTGCGGCGATTAAGTCTGAAAGAGGGAAAGGTTGACCGGAAAGCAGGGAAATGATTAAACAAAAGCATGAAAATATCAGTAAAAAGGGGCAAGTGGTGAACCAGAAGTTGGGTGAACTGCTTAACCAAAAGTGGGAAAGAGGATTAAAAGGGGAGAAATGTTGAACCAGATGTCGAAAACAATGCGCGGCGATGAAGTCTGAAAGAGGAAAAGGTTGACCGCAAAGCAGGGAAAGGATTAAACAGAAGCAGCAATATCTTTTAAAAAGGGACAAATGGTGAACCAGAATCCCAAAAGAATGCTCAGAGACTTAAGTCCCAAAGGGGCAAATGGTTAACCAGAAGCTGGGTGAACTGTTTAACCAAAAGTGGGAAAAAGGATTAAAATGTTGTGAAATGATTAACCAGAAGGCGAAAGCAAAGTGCGGCGGCGAAGTCCTAAAGGGAAAAGGTTGACCATAAAGCAGGGAAATGATTAAACAAAAGCAGAAAAATTCAGTAAGAAGGGGCAAATGGTTAACCAGAAGTTGGGTGAACTGCTTAACCAAAAGTGGGAAAGAGGATTAAAAGGGGAGAAATGTTGAACCAGATGTCGAAAACAATGCGCGGCGATGAAGTCTGAAAGAGGAATAGGTCGACCGCAAAGCAGGGAAATGATTAAACAAAAGCAGAAAAATTCAGTAAAAAAGGGGCAAATGGTGAACCAGAAGCTGGGTGAAACTGCTTAACCAAAAGTGGGAAAAAGGATTAAAAGGGGAGAAATGTTGAACCAGATGTCGAAAACAAGGTGCGGCGATGAAGTCTGAAAGAGGAATAGGTCGACCGCAAAGCAGGGAAAGGTTAATCAAAAGCAGCAATATCTTTTAAAAAGGGACAAATGGTGAACCAGAATCACAAAAGAATGCTCAGAGACTTAAGTCCCAAAGGGGAAATGGTTAACCAGTAGCTGGGTGAACTGTCCCAACCCAAAGTGGGAAAAAGGATTAAAAGGGGTTGAAATGATTAACCAGAAGGCGAAAGCAAAGTGCGGCGGCGAAGTCGTAAGGGGAAAAGGTTGACCAGAAAGCAGGGAAAGCATTAAACAAAAGCGGCAACATTTTTAAAAAAGTGGCAAATGGTTAACCAGAATCCCAAAAGAATGCTCAGAGACTTAAGTCCCCAAAGGGGAAATGGTTAACCAGAAGCTGGGTGAACTGGTGAACCAAAAGTGGGAAAAAGGATTAAAAGGGGAGAAATGTTTAACCAGAAGGCAAAAGCAAAGTGCGGCGGCGAAGTCCAAAAGGGGAAAAGGTTGACAAGAAAGCAGGGAAATGATTAAACCAAAGCGGAAAAATTCAGTATAATGGGGCAAATGGTTAACCAGAAGCTGGGTGAAATGGTTAACCGAAAGTGGCAAAAAAAGATTTAAAGGGAAAAATGATTAACCAGAAGTCGACAACAATGCTGCGGCGATGAAGTCTGAAAGGGGAAAAGGTTGACCACATAGCAGGGAAACGATTAAACAAAAGCGGCAACATTTTTTAAAAAGTGGCAAATGATTAACCAGAATCCCAAAAGAATGCTCAGAGACTACAGTCCCAAAGGGGAAATGGTTAACCAGAAGCTGTGGGAAATGGTTAACCAAAAGTTGCAAAAATGATTAAAAGGGGTGAAATGATTAACCAGGAGGCTAAAGCAATGTGCCGCGGTGAAGTCTGAAAGAGGGAAAGGTTGACCAGAAAGCATTAAACAAAAGCGGCAACATTTTTTAAAAATTGGCAAATGATTAACCAGAATCCCAAAAGAATGCTCAGAGACTAAGTCCCATAGGGGAAATGGTTAACCAGAAGCTGGGGGAAATGGTTAACCAAAAGTTGCAAAAATGATTAAAAGGGGTGAAATGATTAACCAGGAGGCTGGAGCAATGTGCCGCGGTGAAGTCTGAAAGAGGGAAAGGTTGACCAGAAAGCATTAAACAAAAGTGGCAACATTTTTTAAAAATTGGCAAATGATTAACCAGAATCCCAAAAGAATGCTCAGAGACTAAGTCCCAAAGGGGGAAATGGTTAACCAGAAGCTGGGGGAAATGGTTAACAAAAGTTGCAAAAATGATTAAAAGGGTGAAATGATTAACCAGGAGGCTGAAGCAATGTGCCGCGGTGAAGTCTGAAAGAGGGAAAGGTTGACCAGAAAGCATTAAACAAAAGTGGCAACATTTTTAAAAAATTGGCAAATGATTAACCAGAATCCCAAAAGAATGCTCAGAGACCAAGTCCCAAAGGGGAAATGGTTAACCAGAAGCTGGGGGAAATGGTTAACCAAAAAGTTGCAAAAATGATTAAAAGGGGTGAAATGATTAACCAGGAGGCTAAAGCAATGTGCCGCGGTGAAGTCTGAAAGAGGGAAAGGTTGACCAGAAAGCATTAAACAAAAGCGGCAACATTTTTTAAAAATTGGCAAATGATTAACCAGAATCCCAAAAGAATGCTCAGAGACTAAGTCCCAAAGGGGAAATGGTTAACCAGAAGCTGGGGGAAATGGTTAACCAAAAGTTGCAAAAAATGATTAAAAGGGGTGAAATGATTAACCAGGAGGCTGAAGCAATGTGCCGCGGTGAAGTCTGAAAGAGGGAAAGGTTGACCAGAAAGCATTAAACAAAAGTGGCAACATTTTTTAAAAATTGGCAAATGATTAACCAGAATCCCAAAAGAATGCTCAGAGACTAAGTCCCAAAGGGGAAATGGTTAACCAGAAGCTGGGGGAAATGGTTAACCAAAAGTTGCAAAAATGATTAAAAGGGGTGAAATGATTAACCAGGAGGCTAAAGCAATGTGCCGCGGTGAAGTCTGAAAGAGGGAAAGGTTGACCAGAAAGCATTAAACAAAAGTGGCAACATTTTAAAAAATTGGCAAATGATTAACCAGAATCCCAAAAGAATGCTCAGAGACTAAGTCCCAAAGGGGAAATGGTTAACCAGAAGCTGGGGGAAATGGTTAACCAAAAGTTGCAAAAATGATTAAAAGGGGTGAAATGATTAACCAGAGGCTGGAGCAATGTGCCGCGGTGAAGTCTGAAAGAGGGAAAGGTTGACCAGAAAGCATTAAACAAAAGTGGCAACATTTTTTAAAAATTGGCAAATGATTAACCAGAATCCCAAAAGAATGCTCAGAGACTAAGTCCCAAAGGGGAAATGGTTAACCAGAAGCTGGGGGAAATGGTTAACCAAAAGTTGCAAAAATGATTAAAAGGGGTGAAATGATTAACCAGGAGGCTGAAGCAATGTGCCGCGGTGAAGTCTGAAAGAGGGAAAGGTTGACCAGAAAGCATTAAACAAAAGTGGCAACATTTTAAAAAATTGGCAAATGATTAACCAGAATCCCAAAAGAATGCTCAGAGACCAAGTCCCAAAGGGGAAATGGTTAACCAGAAGCTGGGGGAAATGGTTAACCAAAAGTTGCAAAAATGATTAAAAGGGGTGAAATGATTAACCAGGAGGCTAAAGCAATGTGCCGCGGTGAAGTCTGAAAGAGGGAAAGGTTGACCAGAAAGCATTAAACAAAAGCGGCAACATTTTTAAAAATTGGCAAATGATTAACCAGAATCCCAAAAGAATGCTCAGAGACTAAGTCCCAAAGGGGAAATGGTTAACCAGAAGCTGGGTGAAATGGTTAACCAAAAGTTGCAAAAATGATTAAAAGGGGTGAAATGATCAACCAGAAGTCGAAAATAATGTGCGGCGATGAAGTCCTAAGGGGCAAAAGTCACCCAGAAGGCAGGGAAATGATCAAACGAAAGCAGCCAAAAAATTATTAAAAGAGGGGAACTGATGAACCAAAAGATGAGAAACGGCCCGCAGAGACTAAGTCCAAAACGGGAACTGGTGAACCGGAAATGATTAACCAAAAACTAAGTCCGAAGAGGGAACTGGTAAACCAGAACTGAGTAACCCGATTTTTAAAATTAATTATAAATGGGGAAACGATTGAGCAAAAGGCGGAAATTAAGTCACAGGGACCATGTCCGAAAGGGCAAGAGGTTACCCCGTATGGGGGCATTCGTCAACTCAATCTGAAAAATTTGGAGGCAAATCTGACCAAAATGCGGAAATCGGACCACACCGCGAGGGGCGCCATTCGACGGGGCAGGGTTAGACGCGTCGAACGGTACCTGAAGGTCCCGGCTGCGACACGTGAGTCCGGAGATATGGCCAGTCAAAGTCTGATGGGAGGTACCGAAGCCGAAAAATCGAAACGCGTTTGCGGCGATTCGGTGTCAGAGAGTCGGTCACGAATTCAAATTCGTCCCGCTGATTCGCCAATTGCCAGCCGGTTCCGGGGGGATTGGCGGGGTACCTGCAGGATAGTAAGAGGTGGCATGTCGAGACTTAGCCTGTTTACCAGACTTGTGTCTAGCGCCTCCAGGTCTGCAGAGACCGACCCGGGCTGCCGCCCAACCGACTTTTAA
>NW_027138638.1:0-12500 GCF_035084215.1 Heptranchias perlo
TGGAAGTGTAGTGAACAGTGAGGAGGATAGTGATAGACTTCAAGAGGGTACAGACAGGCTGGTGGAACGTGGCAGATGAAATTTAACACAGAAAAGTGCAAAGAGATACATTTCGGTAGGAAGAACGAGGAGAGGCAAAATAAACTAGAGGGCACAACTCTAAAAGGGGGTACAGGAACAGAGAGATCTGGGGGTATATGTGCACAAATCGTTGAAGGTGGCAGGGCAGGTTGAGAAAGCGGTTTAAAAAAGCATCCGGGGCTTTATAATTAGAGGCATAGAGTACAAATCCGTGTCCTCTGGTCACCGACCCTCCTGCCCCCTGGAAACAGTTTCTCCTTATTGACTCTCTCAAACCCTTCCTGATTTTGAACCCCTCGATCAAGTCTCCCCTTAACCTTCTCTGCTCCGAGGAGAACAATCCCAGTTTCTCCAGTCTCTCCACATCACTGAAGTCCCTCATCCCTGGAACCATTCTAGTAAATCTCCTCCGCACCCTCTCTAAGTCCTTCACATCCTTCCTAAAGTGTGGTGCCCAGAACTGGACCCAATACTCCAGCTGGGACCCTAACCAGTGTTTTATAAAGGGTTTAGCATAACTCCCTTGCTTTTGTACTCTGTGCCTCTATTAATAAAGCCCAGGATCCCAGATGCTTTTTTAACAGCCTTCTCCACTTGTCCTGCCACCTTCAGAGATTTGTGTACACCCCCCCCCAGGTCTCTCTGTTCCTGCACCCCCTTTAAAATTGGACCATTCAGTTTATTTTGCCTCTCCTCATTCCTCCCACCAAAATGAATCACTTCACACTTCTCTGTGTTAAATTCCATCTGCCGTGTATCTGCCCATTTCCCCAGTCTGTCTCTGTCCTCCTGAAGTCTGTCACTATCCTCCACATTGTTTACTACATTTCCGAGTTTCGTGTCATCTGCAAACTTTGAAATTATACCCAAGTCCGGGTCATTAATATATCTCAAAAAGAGCAGTGGTCCTAATACTGAGCCCTGGGGGACACCACTGTAAACTTCCCTCCTGTCTGAAAAACAACCGTTCACCACTACTCTCTGCTTTCTGTCCCTTAGACAATTTTGTATCCACGCTGTCACCGTCCCTTTAATCCCACTGCCTTTAATTTCGCTAACAAGTCTATTGTGTGGCACTTTATCAAATGCCTTTTGAAAGTCCATATACACAACATCAGCCGCACTCCCCTCATGAACCCTCTCCGTTACTTCATCAAAGAACTCAATCAACTCAGTCAAACACGATTTTCCTTTAACAAATCCGTGCTGACTTTCATTTATTGGCCAGAATTCTCCAAGTGACAATTAATTTTGTCCCGGATTATTGTCTCGAAAAGTTTCCCCACCACCGACGTTAGGCTGACTGCCTGTAATTGCCGGGTTTGTCCCTCTCCCCTTTTTTGAACAGGGGTGTAACATTTGCAATCCTCCAGTCCTCCGGCACCACCCCCGTATCGATGGATGATTGAAAGATTGTGGCCAGAGCCTCCGCAATTTCCACCCTTACTTCCCTCACTAACCGAGGATGCATCCCATCTGGGCCCGGAGACTTTCCTACTTTGATCACTGCCAATCTTTTAAGTGCCTCCTCTTTATCTATTTTTGTCCTATCCAATATCTCTACGACCTCCTCCTTTACTGCTACAATGGCAGAATCCCCTTCTCTAGTGACGTGAAGTATTCATTTAGTATCTCAGCCATGCCCTCTGCCTCCACAAGAAGATCTCCTTTTTGTCCCTAATCGGTCCCACCCTTCCTTTGACTACCCTTTTACTATTTATATGTTTTGGGTTCCCTTTTATGTTAGCCGTTAATCTATTCTCGTACTCTCTCTTTTCCCCTCTAATCTCCTTCTTTAGATCTCCTCTGTCCTTTCTGTATTCAGCCTGGTTCTCCACTGTGTTATCAACCTTACAGTTGTCATTTTTCTGTTTCATTTTCATCGAGACATTTTCAATAAGAAACAGGAGGAGGAGTCGGCCATTCGGCCCCTCGGGCCTGCTCCGCCATTCAATGGGATCACGGCCCGATCTCCGACCTCAACTCCACTTTCCCCGCCCGATCCCCCTATCCCTCGGTTCCCCAAAAATCTATCGATCTCAGTCTTGAACATACTCAACGTCTGAGCATCCGCAGCCCTCTGGGGTAGAGAATTCCAAAGATCCACAACCCTCTGAGTGAAGAAATTCCTCCTCATCTCAGTCTTGAATGTCCGACCCCTTATCCTGAGACTATGCCCCCCTGGTTCTAGACTCTCCAGCTGAGGGAAACAGCCTCTCAGCATCTACCCTGTCAAGCCCCCCTCAGAATCTTATATGTTTCAATGAGATCACCTCTCATTCTTCGAAACTCCAGAGAGTCCAGGCCCATTCTACTCAATCTCTCCTCATAGGACAACCCTCTCATCCCAGGAATCGATCTGGTGAACCTTCATTGCAACCCCTCTAAGGCAAGTATATCCTTCCTTAGATAAGGAGACCAAAACTGTACGCAGTACTCCAGGTCAGGTCTCACCAGAGCCCTATATAATTGCAGCAAGACTTCCTCACTCTTGTACTCCAACCCTCTTGCGATAAAGGCCAACGTACCATTTGCCTTCCTAATCGCTTGCTGTACCTGCGTGCTAACCTTCTGTGTTTCGTGTACCAGGACACCCAAATCCCCCTGAACACCAACATTTAATAGTTTCTCACCGTCTATCGAATATTCTGTTTTCCCGTTCTTCCCACCAAGGTGAATAACCTCACATTTCCACCACATTATACTCCCTCCGCCGCCTTCTCTCCCGCTCACTGCTCCAGTCCTCCGGCAAAACATCTCTTCCCCCCACCCCACCCCGACCCCGTCCCCCTCGGCCCGAGCTCGGGCGTCGCGGGAGCGCCCGCCATCCCCCCCGCCCGGCCCCCGCTCCCGCGCAGCTCACCTGGCCGAAGTGCGCCGGGTAGCCCAGCATGTGCATGTAGAGGAGCTTGGCCACGCTGCGGCAGCGGTAGCAACTGTCGTCCCCGCGGAAGGAGGAGCGGATGGCAGCGCACTCCTTGTGGATGATCGCCCGTTCCTCGGCCTGGGTCCGTGCGGTGCGGATTACACGGATTAGCTCCTGGAGTCGGACAGGAGGGGCCATCCTGCTCCACCGGTGGGGAAAAGGAGAGGGCGGTGAGTGAGGCAAATTACAGGGTTCGGAATCGCCATTCAGCTGGTGGGGGGGGGCGGGCGGGCGGGCGGGCGGGCGTGGGGCGGAGGAGGGAGCGTATCCTCTCTCTCTCTCTCTCTCTCTCTCGCTCGCTCTCTGATGGGGGCTCCGGGTCAAGCACTGACCTTTCACCCCTCCGGGGACCTGGGGTCAGATCCAGACAGAGGGGGATGAGAGGGCCTCCTCTCCCTCGCTGACGCGGGAGTTTGTGGCGGAGTAGGTCAGACGTCGCCCTCCCGCGAGAAATAGGAGCAGGAGGAGGCCATTCGGCCCCTCGGGCCCGCTCCGCCATTCGATCCCCCTTCTGTCTCGCTCTCTGTCTGTCTCTCTCTCTCTCCTTCTCTCTCTTTTCTCACTGTCCCTCTGTCTCTCTCTTTTTCTCACTCTCTCTCTCAATGTCTCTCTCTTTTTCTCACTCCCTCTCTCTCTCAATGTCTCTCTCTTTTCTCACTCTCTCTCTCTCAAGGTCTCTCTCTTTTCTCACTCTCTCTCTCCCAACGTCTCTCTCTTTTCTCACTCTCTCAACGTCTCTTTTTCTCACTCTCTCTCTCTCTCAATGTCTCTCTCTTTTTCTCACTCTCTCTCTCTCAACGTCTCTTTTTCTCACTCTCTCTCTCTCTCAATGTCTCTCTCTTTTCTCACTCTCTCTCTCTCTCAATGTCTCTCTCTTTTTCTCACTCTATCTCTCTCAATGTCTCTCTCTTTTTCTCACTCCCTCTCTCTCAATGTCTCTCTCTTATTCTCACTCCCCTCCTCCTCAATGTCTCTCTCTTTTTCTCACTCTCTCTCTCTCAATGTCTCTCTCTTTTTCTCACTCTCTCTCTCTCAATGTCTCTCTCTTTTTCTCACTCTCTCTCTCTCAATGTCTCTCCCTTTTTCTCACTCTCTCTTTCTCAATGTCTCTCTCTTTTTCTCACTCTCTCTCTCAATGTCTCTCTCTTTTTCTCACTCTCTCTCTCTCAATGTCTCTCTCTTTTTCTCACTCTCTCTCTCTCTCAATGTCTCTCTCTTTTTCTCACTCTCTCTCTCTCTCAATGTCTCTCTCTTTTTCTCACTCCTCTCTCTCTCAATGTCTCTCTCTTATTCTCACTCCCTCTCTCTCAATGTCTCTCTCTTTTTCTCACTCTCTCTCTCTCAATGTCTCTCTCTTTTTCTCACTCTCTCTCTCAATGTCTCTCTCTTTTTCTCACTCTATCTCTCTCTCAAAGTCTCTCTCTTTTTCTCACTCTCTCTCTCTCTCTCAATGTCTCTCTCTTTTTCTCACTCTCTCTCTCTCAATGTCTCTCTCTTTTCTCACTCTCTCTCTCTCTCTCAATGTCTCTCTCTTATTCTCACTCTCTCTCTCTCTCAATGTCTCTCTCTTATTCTCACTCTCTCTCTCTCAATGTCTCTCTCTTTTTCTCACTCTCTCTCTCTCAATGTCTCTCTCTTTTTCTCACTCTCTCTCTCTCTCTCAATGTCTCTCTCTTATTCTCACTCTCTCTCTCTCAATGTCTCTCTCTTTTTCTCACTCTCTCTCTCTCAATGTCTCTCTCTTTTTCTCACTCTCTCTCTCTCTCAATGTCTCTCTCTTATTCTCACTCTCTCTCAATGTCTCTCTCTTTTTCTCACTCTCTCTCTCAATGTCTCTCTCTTTTTCTCACTCTCTTTCTCTCAATGTCTCCCTCTTTTTCTCACTCTCTCTCTCTCAATGTCTCTCTCTTTTTCTCACTCTCTCTCTCTCAATGTCTCTCTCTTTTTCTCACTCTCTCTCTCTCTCAATGTCTCTCTCTTTTTCTCACTCTCTCTTTCTCAATGTCTCTCTCTTTTTCTCACTCTCTCTTTCTCAATGTCTCTCTCTTTTTCTCACTCCCTCTCTCAATGTCTCTCTCTTTTTCTCACTCCCTCTCTCTCAATGTCTCTCTTATTCTCACTCCCTCTCTCTCAATGTCTCTCTCTTTTTCTCACTCTCTCTCTCAATGTCTCTCTCTTTTTCTCACTCTCTCTCTCAATGTCTCTCTCTTTTTCTCACTCTCTCTCTCTCAATGTCTCTCTCTTTTTCTCACTCTCTCTCTCAATGTCTCTCTCTTATTCTCACTCTCTCTCAATGTCTCTCTCTTATTCTCACTCCCTCTCTCTCAATGTCTCTCTCTTTTTCTCACTCTCTCTCTCTCTCTCAATGTCTCTCTCTTATTCTCACTCTCTCTCTCTCAATGTCTCTCTCTTTTTCTCACTCTCTCTCTCTCTCTCTCAATGTCTCTCTCTTTTTCTCACTCTCTCTCTCTCAATGTCTCTCTCTTTTTCTCACTCTCTCTCTCTCAATGTCTCTCTCTTTTTCTCACTCTCTCTCTCTCTCAATGTCTCTCTCTTTTTCTCACTCTCTCTCTCTCAATGTCTCCCTCTTTTTCTCACTCTCTCTCTCTCAATGTCTCTCTCTTTTTCTCACTCTCTCTCTCTCAATGTCTCTCTCTTTTTCTCACTCTCTCTCTCTCTCAATGTCTCTCTCTTTTTCTCACTCTCTCTTTCTCAATGTCTCTCTCTTTTTCTCACTCTCTCTTTCTCAATGTCTCTCTCTTTTTCTCACTCCCTCTCTCAATGTCTCTCTCTTTTTCTCACTCCCTCTCTCTCAATGTCTCTCTTATTCTCACTCCCTCTCTCTCAATGTCTCTCTCTTTTTCTCACTCTCTCTCTCAATGTCTCTCTCTTTTTCTCACTCTCTCTCTCTCAATGTCTCTCTCTTTTTCTCACTCTCTCTCTCTCAATGTCTCTCTCTTTTTCTCACTCTCTCTCTCAATGTCTCTCTCTTATTCTCACTCTCTCTCTCAATGTCTCTCTCTTATTCTCACTCCCTCTCTCTCAATGTCTCTCTCTTTTTCTCACTCTCTCTCTCTCTCTCAATGTCTCTCTCTTATTCTCACTCTCTCTCTCTCAATGTCTCTCTCTTTTTCTCACTCTCTCTCTCTCAATGTCTCTCTCTTTTTCTCACTCTCTCTCTCTCAATGTCTCTCTCTTTTTCTCACTCTCTCTCTCTCTCAATGTCTCTCTCTTTTTCTCACTCTCTCTCTCTCAATGTCTCTCTCTTTTCTCACTCTCTCTCTCTCAATGTCTCTCTTTTTCTCACTCTCTCTCTCTCAATGTCTCCCTCTTTTTCTCACTCTCTCTCTCAATGTCTCTCTCTTTTTCTCACTCTCTCTCTCTCTCAATGTCTCTCTCTTTTTCTCACTCTCTCTCTCTCAATGTCTCTCTCTTTTTCTCACTCTCTCTCTCTCAATGTCTCTCTCTTTTTCTCACTCTCTCTCTCTCTCAATGTCTCTCTCTTTTTCTCACTCTCTCTCTCTCAATGTCTCTCTTTTTCTCACTCTCTCTCTCTCAATGTCTCCCTCTTTTTCTCACTCTCTCTCTCAATGTCTCTCTCTTTTTCTCACTCTCTCTCTCTCTCAATGTCTCTCTCTTTTTCTCACTCTCTCTCTCTCAATGTCTCTCTCTTTTTCTCACTCTCTCTCTCTCAATGTCTCTCTCTTTTTCTCACTCTCTCTCTCTCTCAATGTCTCTCTCTTTTTCTCACTCTCTCTCTCTCAATGTCTCTCTTTTTCTCACTCTCTCTCTCTCAATGTCTCTCTTTTTCTCACTCTCTCTCTCTCAATGTCTCCCTCTTTTTCTCACTCTCTCAATGTCTCTCTCTTTTTCTCACTCTCTCTCTCTCAATGTCTCTCTCTTATTCTCACTCTCTCTCTCTCAATGTCTCTCTCTTTTTCTCACTCTCCCTCTCTCTCAATGTCTCTCTCTTTTTCTCACTCTCTCTCTCTCAATGTCTCTCTCTTTTTCTCACTCTCCCTCTCTCTCAATGTCTCTCTCTTTTTCTCACTCTCTCTCTCTCAATGTCTCTCTCTTTTTCTCACTCTCTCTCTCTCTCTCTCAATGTCTCTCTCTTTTTCTCACTCTCTCTCTCTCAATGTCTCTCTCTTTTTCTCACTCTCCCTCTCTCTCAATGTCTCTCTCTTTTTCTCACTCTCTCTCTCAATGTCTCTCTCTTTTTCTCACTCTCTCTCTCTCAATGTCTCTCTCTTTTTCTCACTCTCTCTCTCAATGTCTCTCTCTTATTCTCACTCTCTCTCTCAATGTCTCTCTCTTATTCTCACTCCCTCTCTCTCAATGTCTCTCTCTTTTTCTCACTCTCTCTCTCTCTCTCAATGTCTCTCTCTTATTCTCACTCTCTCTCTCTCAATGTCTCTCTCTTTTTCTCACTCTCTCTCTCTCTCTCAATGTCTCTCTCTTTTTCTCACTCTCTCTCTCTCAATGTCTCTCTCTTTTTCTCACTCTCTCTCTCTCTCTCTCAATGTCTCCCTCTTTTTCTCACTCTCTCTCTCTCAATGTCTCTCTCTTTTTCTCACTCTCTCTCTCTCAATGTCTCTCTCTTTTTCTCACTCTCTCTCTCTCTCAATGTCTCTCTCTTTTTCTCACTCTCTCTCTCTCAAGGTCTCTCTCTTTTTCTCACTCTCTCTCTCCCAACGTCTCTCTCTTTTTCTCACTCTCTCAACGTCTCTTTTTCTCACTCTCTCTCTCTCTCAATGTCTCTCTCTTTTTCTCACTCTCTCTCTCTCAACGTCTCTTTTTCTCACTCTCTCTCTCTCTCAATGTCTCTCTCTTTTTCTCACTCTCTCTCTCTCTCAATGTCTCTCTCTTTTTCTCACTCTATCTCTCTCAATGTCTCTCTCTTTTTCTCACTCCCTCTCTCTCAATGTCTCTCTCTTATTCTCACTCCCTCTCTCAATGTCTCTCTCTTTTTCTCACTCTCTCTCTCTCAATGTCTCTCTCTTTTTCTCACTCTCTCTCTCTCAATGTCTCTCTCTTTTTCTCACTCTCTCTCTCTCAATGTCTCTCCCTTTTTCTCACTCTCTCTTTCTCAATGTCTCTCTCTTTTTCTCACTCTCTCTCTCAATGTCTCTCTCTTTTTCTCACTCTCTCTCTCTCAATGTCTCTCTCTTTTTCTCACTCTCTCTCTCTCTCTCAATGTCTCTCTCTTTTTCTCACTCTCTCTCTCTCTCAATGTCTCTCTCTTTTTCTCACTCCCTCTCTCTCAATGTCTCTCTCTTATTCTCACTCCCTCTCTCTCAATGTCTCTCTCTTTTTCTCACTCTCTCTCTCAATGTCTCTCTCTTTTTCTCACTCTCTCTCTCAATGTCTCTCTCTTTTTCTCACTCTATCTCTCTCTCAAAGTCTCTCTCTTTTTCTCACTCTCTCTCTCTCTCTCAATGTCTCTCTCTTTTTCTCACTCTCTCTCTCTCTCAATGTCTCTCTCTTTTTCTCACTCTCTCTCTCTCTCTCAATGTCTCTCTCTTATTCTCACTCTCTCTCTCTCTCAATGTCTCTCTCTTATTCTCACTCTCTCTCTCTAATGTCTCTCTCTTTTTCTCACTCTCTCTCTCTCAATGTCTCTCTCTTTTTCTCACTCTCTCTCTCTCTCTCAATGTCTCTCTCTTATTCTCACTCTCTCTCTCTCAATGTCTCTCTCTTTTTCTCACTCTCTCTCTCTCAATGTCTCTCTCTTTTTCTCACTCTCTCTCTCTCTCAATGTCTCTCTCTTATTCTCACTCTCTCTCAATGTCTCTCTCTTTTTCTCACTCTCTCTCTCAATGTCTCTCTCTTTTTCTCACTCTCTCTCTCTCAATGTCTCCCTCTTTTTCTCACTCTCTCTCTCTCAATGTCTCTCTCTTTTTCTCACTCTCTCTCTCTCAATGTCTCTCTCTTTTTCTCACTCTCTCTCTCTCTCAATGTCTCTCTCTTTTTCTCACTCTCTCTTTCTCAATGTCTCTCTCTTTTTCTCACTCTCTCTTCTCAATGTCTCTCTCTTTTTCTCACTCCCTCTCTCAATGTCTCTCTCTTTTTCTCACTCCCTCTCTCTCAATGTCTCTCTTATTCTCACTCCCTCTCTCTCAATGTCTCTCTCTTTTTCTCACTCTCTCTCTCAATGTCTCTCTCTTTTTCTCACTCTCTCTCTCAATGTCTCTCTCTTTTTCTCACTCTCTCTCTCTCAATGTCTCTCTCTTTTTCTCACTCTCTCTCTCAATGTCTCTCTCTTATTCTCACTCTCTCTCAATGTCTCTCTCTTATTCTCACTCCCTCTCTCTCAATGTCTCTCTCTTTTTCTCACTCTCTCTCTCTCTCTCAATGTCTCTCTCTTATTCTCACTCTCTCTCTCTCAATGTCTCTCTCTTTTTCTCACTCTCTCTCTCTCTCTCAATGTCTCTCTCTTTTTCTCACTCTCTCTCTCTCAATGTCTCTCTCTTTTTCTCACTCTCTCTCTCTCAATGTCTCTCTCTTTTTCTCACTCTCTCTCTCTCTCAATGTCTCTCTCTTTTTCTCACTCTCTCTCTCTCAATGTCTCCCTCTTTTTCTCACTCTCTCTCTCTCAATGTCTCTCTCTTTTTCTCACTCTCTCTCTCTCAATGTCTCTCTCTTTTTCTCACTCTCTCTCTCTCTCAATGTCTCTCTCTTTTTCTCACTCTCTCTTTCTCAATGTCTCTCTCTTTTTCTCACTCTCTCTTTCTCAATGTCTCTCTCTTTTTCTCACTCCCTCTCTCAATGTCTCTCTCTTTTTCTCACTCCCTCTCTCTCAATGTCTCTCTTATTCTCACTCCCTCTCTCTCAATGTCTCTCTCTTTTTCTCACTCTCTCTCTCAATGTCTCTCTCTTTTTCTCACTCTCTCTCTCTCAATGTCTCTCTCTTTTTCTCACTCTCTCTCTCTCAATGTCTCTCTCTTTTTCTCACTCTCTCTCTCAATGTCTCTCTCTTATTCTCACTCTCTCTCTCAATGTCTCTCTCTTATTCTCACTCCCTCTCTCTCAATGTCTCTCTCTTTTTCTCACTCTCTCTCTCTCTCTCAATGTCTCTCTCTTATTCTCACTCTCTCTCTCTCAATGTCTCTCTCTTTTTCTCACTCTCTCTCTCTCAATGTCTCTCTCTTTTTCTCACTCTCTCTCTCTCAATGTCTCTCTCTTTTTCTCACTCTCTCTCTCTCTCAATGTCTCTCTCTTTTTCTCACTCTCTCTCTCTCAATGTCTCTCTTTTTCTCACTCTCTCTCTCTCAATGTCTCTCTTTTTCTCACTCTCTCTCTCTCAATGTCTCCCTCTTTTTCTCACTCTCTCTCTCAATGTCTCTCTCTTTTTCTCACTCTCTCTCTCTCTCAATGTCTCTCTCTTTTTCTCACTCTCTCTCTCTCAATGTCTCTCTCTTTTTCTCACTCTCTCTCTCTCAATGTCTCTCTCTTTTTCTCACTCTCTCTCTCTCTCAATGTCTCTCTCTTTTTCTCACTCTCTCTCTCTCAATGTCTCTCTTTTTCTCACTCTCTCTCTCTCAATGTCTCCCTCTTTTTCTCACTCTCTCTCTCAATGTCTCTCTCTTTTTCTCACTCTCTCTCTCTCTCAATGTCTCTCTCTTTTTCTCACTCTCTCTCTCTCAATGTCTCTCTCTTTTTCTCACTCTCTCTCTCTCAATGTCTCTCTCTTTTTCTCACTCTCTCTCTCTCTCAATGTCTCTCTCTTTTTCTCACTCTCTCTCTCTCAATGTCTCTCTTTTTCTCACTCTCTCTCTCTCAATGTCTCTCTTTTTCTCACTCTCTCTCTCTCAATGTCTCCCTCTTTTTCTCACTCTCTCAATGTCTCTCTCTTTTTCTCACTCTCTCTCTCTCAATGTCTCTCTCTTATTCTCACTCTCTCTCTCTCAATGTCTCTCTCTTTTTCTCACTCTCCCTCTCTCTCAATGTCTCTCTCTTTTTCTCACTCTCTCTCTCTCAATGTCTCTCTCTTTTTCTCACTCTCCCTCTCTCTCAATGTCTCTCTCTTTTTCTCACTCTCTCTCTCTCAATGTCTCTCTCTTTTTCTCACTCTCTCTCTCTCTCTCTCAATGTCTCTCTCTTTTTCTCACTCTCTCTCTCTCAATGTCTCTCTCTTTTTCTCACTCTCCCTCTCTCTCAATGTCTCTCTCTTTTTCTCACTCTCTCTCTCAATGTCTCTCTCTTTTTCTCACTCTCTCTCTCTCAATGTCTCTCTCTTTTTCTCACTCTCTCTCTCAATGTCTCTCTCTTATTCTCACTCTCTCTCTCAATGTCTCTCTCTTATTCTCACTCCCTCTCTCTCAATGTCTCTCTCTTTTTCTCACTCTCTCTCTCTCTCTCAATGTCTCTCTCTTATTCTCACTCTCTCTCTCTCAATGTCTCTCTCTTTTTCTCACTCTCTCTCTCTCTCTCAATGTCTCTCTCTTTTTCTCACTCTCTCTCTCTCAATGTCTCTCTCTTTTTCTCACTCTCTCTCTCTCTCTCTCAATGTCTCCCTCTTTTTCTCACTCTCTCTCTCTCAATGTCTCTCTCTTTTTCTCACTCTCTCTCTCTCAATGTCTCTCTCTTTTTCTCACTCTCTCTCTCTCTCAATGTCTCTCTCTTTTTCTCACTCTCTCTTTCTCAATGTCTCTCTCTTTTTCTCACTCTCTCTTTCTCAATGTCTCTCTCTTTTTCTCACTCCCTCTCTCAATGTCTCTCTCTTTTTCTCACTCCCTCTCTCTCAATGTCTCTCTTATTCTCACTCCCTCTCTCTCAATGTCTCTCTCTTTTTCTCACTCTCTCTCTCAATGTCTCTCTCTTTTTCTCACTCTCTCTCTCTCAATGTCTCTCTCTTTTTCTCACTCTCTCTCTCTCAATGTCTCTCTCTTTTTCTCACTCTCTCTCTCAATGTCTCTCTCTTATTCTCACTCTCTCTCTCAATGTCTCTCTCTTATTCTCACTCCCTCTCTCTCAATGTCTCTCTCTTTTTCTCACTCTCTCTCTCTCTCTCAATGTCTCTCTCTTATTCTCACTCTCTCTCTCTCAATGTCTCTCTCTTTTTCTCACTCTCTCTCTCTCAATGTCTCTCTCTTTTTCTCACTCTCCCTCTCTCTCAATGTCTCTCTCTTTTTCTCACTCTCTCTCTCAATGTCTCTCTCTTTTTCTCACTCTCTCTCTCTCAATGTCTCTCTCTTTTTCTCACTCTCTCTCTCAATGTCTCTCTCTTATTCTCACTCTCTCTCTCAATGTCTCTCTCTTATTCTCACTCCCTCTCTCTCAATGTCTCTCTCTTTTTCTCACTCTCTCTCTCTCTCTCAATGTCTCTCTCTTATTCTCACTCTCTCTCTCTCAATGTCTCTCTCTTTTTCTCACTCTCTCTCTCTCTCTCTCAATGTCTCTCTCTTTTTCTCACTCTCTCTCTCTCAATGTCTCTCTCTTTTTCTCACTCTCTCTCTCTCTCTCTCTCAATGTCTCCCTCTTTTTCTCACTC
>NW_027138638.1:15000-35000 GCF_035084215.1 Heptranchias perlo
CTCACACACACTCACACACACACACTCACACAGACACACACTCACACGGACACACACTCACACAGACACACACAGACACACACTCACACTCACACAGACACACTCACACAGACACACTCACACACACACACACTCACACAGACACACACTCACACAGACACACACTCACACAGACACACTCACACTCACACTCTCACACGGACACACACTCACACAGACACACTCACGCACTCACACACACACTCTCACACGGACACACACTCACACAGACACACTCACACACACACACACACTCTCACACGGACACACACACCCACCTCAAACTGTCCGTCTGACCCAGCAGGCCCCGCAGCCTCGGAGCCTGTCAGTCTGACAGACAGACAGACTAACCTTTCTCCCCGGGTGATCAATCCCTTAGTCTGTGCGCGGGTCCCAGCCCCAGGACTCTGGTCGACAGCAGCAGGCAGGCAGTTCCCCTAAACTTGGAGCAGGGAGTTGCTGAGCCCAGAGGCTGCTGCTTCACTTCCTCAAATGCTCGGACCTGGAGCAGGCCCCAGCTCGGTCCTTCCTTGTCCCTCCTTTCTTCGCCCTGGCTCAGGTGTGTAAGCTGAGAGGGACGGGCGGGAGGGGTGGGGGGAGGAGGAGGAGGAGGAGGAGTGGAAACTCGAGATCCTGGTGTTACATAGTGACTCGATGAAGCTGCTTCCTGTCTGGCTCCAGGCTGCTGTGGGGATCTCTGGGTATCGAGGCAAGCTTAGATCATCCAAGGCAGTGTTAACCCTCTCCTTCCCTGCTCGCTCTCTCCCTCTCCCTCCCTCTCCCTCGGTCCTTCTCCCTCCCTCTCCCTCGGTCCTTCTCCCTCCCTCTCCCTCGGTCCTTCTCCCTCCCTCTCCCTCGGTCCTTCTCCCTCCCTCTCCCTCGGTCCTTCTCCCTCCCTCTCCCTCGGTCCTTCTCCCTCCCTCTCCCTCGGTCCTTCTCCCTCCCTCTCCCTCGGTCCTTCTCCCTCCCTCTCCCTCGGTCCTTCTCTCTCTCTCTCCCTCTCCCTCTCTCTCCCTCGGTCCTTCTCCCTCCCTCTCCCTCAGTCCATCTCTCTCTCTCTCCCTCTCCCTCCCTCTCCCTCGGTCCTTCTCCCTCCCTCTCCCTCGGTCCTTCTCCCTCCCTCTCCCTCGGTCCTTCTCCCTCTCTCTCCCTCAGTCCATCTCTCTCTCTCTCCCTCTCCCTCTCTCTCGGTCCTTCCCCCTCTCTCTCCCTCGGTCCTTCTCCCTCTCTCTCCCTCAGTCCATCTCTCTCTCTCTCTCCCTCCCTCTCCCTCGGTCCTTCTCCCTCTCTCTCCCTCAGTCCATCTCTCTCTCTCTCCCTCTCCCTCCCTCTCCCTCAGTCCTTCTCCCTCCCTCTCCCTCGGTCCTTCTCCCTCCCTCTCCCTCGGTCCTTCTCCCTCTCTCTCCCTCAGTCCATCTCTCTCTCTCTCTCCCTCCCTCTCCCTCAGTCCTTCTCCCTCCCTCTCCCTCGGTCCTTCTCCCTCCCTCTCTCTCGGTCCTTCTCCCTCTCTCTCCCTCAGTCCATCTCTCTCTCTCTCCCTCTCCCTCTCTCTCGGTCCTTCTCCCTCCCTCTCCCTCAGTCCATCTCTCTCTCTCTCCCTCTCCCTCCCTCTCCCTCGGTCCTTCTCCCTCCCTCTCCCTCGGTCCTTCTCCCTCTCTCTCCCTCAGTCCATCTCTCTCTCTCTCTCCCTCTCCCTCTCTCTCGGTCCTTCTCCCTCCCTCTCCCTCAGTCCATCTCTCTCTCTCTCCCTCTCCCTCTCTCTCGGTCCTTCTCCCTCCCTCTCCCTCGGTCCTTCTCCCTCCCTCTCCCTCGGTCCATCTCTCTCTCTCTCCCTCAGTCCATCTCTCTCCCTCTGTCCATCTCTCTCTCTCCCTCTCCCTCCCTCTCTCTCCCTCAGTCCATCTCTCTCCCTCTGTCCATCTCTCTCTCTCCCTCTCCCTCCCTCTCTCTCCCTCAGTCCATCTCTCTCTCTCTCCCTCTCCCTCTCTCTCTCTCCCTCAGCCCATCTCTCTCTCTCCCTCTCCCTCTCTCTCTCTCCCTCAGTCCATCTCTCTCTCTCTCCCTCTCCCTCTCTCTCTCTCGGTCCTTCTCCCTCTCTCTCCCTCAGTCCATCTCTCTCTCTCTCCCTCTCCCTCCCTCTCTCTCGGTCCTTCTCCCTCTCTCTCCCTCAGTCCATCTCTCTCTCTCTCCCTCTCCCTCTCTCTCGGTCCTTCTCCCTCTCTCTCCCTCAGTCCATCTCTCTCTCTCTCTCCCTCTCCCTCGGTCCTTCTCCCTCCCTCTCCCTCGGTCCTTCTCCCTCCCTCTCCCTCGGTCCATCTCTCGCTCTCTCCCTCTCCCTCCCTCTCCCTCGGTCCTTCTCCCTCCCTCTCCCTCGGTCCTTCTCCCTCCCTCTCCCTCAGTCCATCTCTCTCCCTCTGTCCATCTCTCTCCCTCTCCCTCCCTCTCTCTCGGTCCTTCTCCCTCTCTCTCCCTCAGTCCATCTCTCTCTCTCTGTCCATCTCTCTCTCTCCCTCTCCCTCTCTCTCCCTCAGTCCATCTCTCTCCCTCTGTCCATCTCTCTCTCTCCCTCTCCCTCTCCCTCCCTCTCCCTCGGTCCTTCTCCCTCTCTCTCCCTCTGTCCATCTCTCTCTCTCCCTCTCCCTCCCTCTCCCTCGGTCCTTCTCTTTCTCTCTCCCTCAGTCCATCTCTCTCTCTCTGTCCATCTCTCTCTCTCCCTCTCCCTCCCTCTCCCTCGGTCCTTCTCCCTCTCTCTCCCTCAGTCCATCTCTCTCCCTCTGTCCATCTCTCTCTCTCCCTCTCCCTCCCTCTCTCTCCCTCAGTCCATCTCTCTCTCTCTGTCCATCTCTCTCTCTCCCTCTCCCTTCCTCTCCCTCGGTCCTTCTCCCTCTCTCTCCCTCAGTCCATCTCTCTCCCTCTGTCCATCTCTCTCTCTCCCTCTCCCTCCCTCTCTCTCCCTCAGTCCATCTCTCTCTCTCTGTCCATCTCTCTCTCTCCCTCTCCCTCCCTCTCTCTCCCTCAGTCCATCTCTCTCCCTCTGTCCATCTCTCTCTCTCCCTCTGTCCATCTCTCTCTCTCTCCTTCAGTCTATCTCTCTCTCTCTCCCTCTCCCTCCCTCTCCCTCGGTCCTTCTCCCTCTCTCTCCCTCAGTGCATCTATCTCTCCCTCTCCCTCTCCCTCCCTCTCTATCGGTCCTTCTCCCTCTCGCTCCCCCTGTCCATCTCTCTCTCCCTCCTTCAGTCTATCTCTCTCTCTCAGTCCATCTCCCTCTCTCTCCTTCAGTCTATCTCTCTCTCTCTCTCTCAGTCCATCTCCCTCCCTCTCCTTCAGTCTATCTCTCTCTCTCCTTCAGTCCAACTCTGTCTCTCTCTCTCAGTCCATCTCTCTCTCTCCTTCAGTCTATCTCTCTCTCTCCTTCAGTCCAACTCTGTCTCTCTCTCTCAGTCCATCTCTCTCTCTCCTTCAGTCCATCTCTCTCTCTCTCCCTCAGTCCATCTCTCTCGCTCTCTCTCAGTCCATCTCTCTCTCTCTTAGTCCATCTCTCACTGTCTCTCAGTCCATCTCTCTCTCTCTCCCTCAGTCCATCTCTCTCGCTCTCTCTCAGTCCATCTCCCTCTCTCTCCTTCAGTCTATCTCTCTCTGTCTCTCAGTCCATCTCTCTCTCTCCTTCAGTCCATCTCTCTCTCTCCTTCAGTCCATCTCTCTCTCTCTCCTTCAGTCCATCTCTCTCTCTCCTTCAGTCCATCTCTCTCTCTCCTTCAGTCCATCTCTCTCTCTCTCCTTCAGTCCATCTCTCTCTCTCCTTCAGTCCATCTCTCTCTCCCTCAGTCCATCTCTCTCTCTCCTTCAGTCCATCTCTCTCTCCCTCAGTCCATCTCTCTCTCTCTCCTTCAGTCCATCTCTCTCTCTCTCTCTCCTTCAGTCCATCTCTCCCTCCCTCAGTCCATCTCTCTCTCTCTCCTTCAGTCTATCTCTCTCTGTCTCTCAGTCCATCTCTCTCTCTCCTTCAGTCTATCTCTCTCTCTCTCCTTCAGTCCATCTCTCTCTCTCTCCTTCAGTCTATCTCTCTCTGTCTCTCAGTCCATCTCTCTCTCTCCTTCAGTCCATCTCTCTCTCTCCTAGTCCATCTCTCTCTCCCTCAGTCCATCTCTCTCTCTCCTTCAGTCCATCTCTCTCTCTCTTAGTCAATCTCACTCTCTCTCTCTTTCAGTCCATCTCTCTCTCTCTCCTTCAATCTATCTCTCTCTGTCTCTCAGTCCATCTCTCTCTCTCTCCTTCAGTCCATCTCTCTCTCCCTCAGTCCATCTCTCTCCTTCAGTCTATCTCTCTCTCTCTTAGTCCATCTCTCTCTCTCTCTTTCAGTCCATCTCTCTCTCTCCTTCAGTCTATCTCTCTCTCCCTCAGTCCAACTCTCTCTCTCTCCCTCTCCCTCTCTCTCTCTCCCTCAGCCCATCTCTCTCTCTCCCTCTCCCTCTCTCTCTCTCCCTCAGTCCATCTCTCTCTCTCTCCCTCTCCCTCTCTCTCTCTCGGTCCTTCTCCCTCTCTCTCCCTCAGTCCATCTCTCTCTCTCTCCCTCTCCCTCCCTCTCTCTCGGTCCTTCTCCCTCTCTCTCCCTCAGTCCATCTCTCTCTCTCTCCCTCTCCCTCTCTCTCGGTCCTTCTCCCTCTCTCTCCCTCAGTCCATCTCTCTCTCTCTCTCCCTCTCCCTCGGTCCTTCTCCCTCCCTCTCCCTCGGTCCTTCTCCCTCCCTCTCCCTCGGTCCATCTCTCGCTCTCTCCCTCTCCCTCCCTCTCCCTCGGTCCTTCTCCCTCCCTCTCCCTCGGTCCTTCTCCCTCCCTCTCCCTCAGTCCATCTCTCTCCCTCTGTCCATCTCTCTCCCTCTCCCTCCCTCTCTCTCGGTCCTTCTCCCTCTCTCTCCCTCAGTCCATCTCTCTCTCTCTGTCCATCTCTCTCTCTCCCTCTCCCTCTCTCTCCCTCAGTCCATCTCTCTCCCTCTGTCCATCTCTCTCTCTCCCTCTCCCTCTCCCTCCCTCTCCCTCGGTCCTTCTCCCTCTCTCTCCCTCTGTCCATCTCTCTCTCTCCCTCTCCCTCCCTCTCCCTCGGTCCTTCTCTTTCTCTCTCCCTCAGTCCATCTCTCTCTCTCTGTCCATCTCTCTCTCTCCCTCTCCCTCCCTCTCCCTCGGTCCTTCTCCCTCTCTCTCCCTCAGTCCATCTCTCTCCCTCTGTCCATCTCTCTCTCTCCCTCTCCCTCCCTCTCTCTCCCTCAGTCCATCTCTCTCTCTCTGTCCATCTCTCTCTCTCCCTCTCCCTTCCTCTCCCTCGGTCCTTCTCCCTCTCTCTCCCTCAGTCCATCTCTCTCCCTCTGTCCATCTCTCTCTCTCCCTCTCCCTCCCTCTCTCTCCCTCAGTCCATCTCTCTCTCTCTGTCCATCTCTCTCTCTCCCTCTCCCTCCCTCTCTCTCCCTCAGTCCATCTCTCTCCCTCTGTCCATCTCTCTCTCTCCCTCTGTCCATCTCTCTCTCTCTCCTTCAGTCTATCTCTCTCTCTCTCCCTCTCCCTCCCTCTCCCTCGGTCCTTCTCCCTCTCTCTCCCTCAGTGCATCTATCTCTCCCTCCCTCTCTATCGGTCCTTCTCCCTCTCTCTCCCCCTGTCCATCTCTCTCTCTCTCCTTCAGTCTATCTCTCTCTCTCAGTCCATCTCCCTCTCTCTCCTTCAGTCTATCTCTCTCTCTCTCTCAGTCCATCTCCCTCCCTCTCCTTCAGTCTATCTCTCTCTCTCCTTCAGTCCAACTCTGTCTCTCTCTCTCAGTCCATCTCTCTCTCTCCTTCAGTCTATCTCTCTCTCTCCTTCAGTCCAACTCTGTCTCTCTCTCTCAGTCCATCTCTCTCTCTCCTTCAGTCCATCTCTCTCTCTCTCCCTCAGTCCATCTCTCTCGCTCTCTCTCAGTCCATCTCTCTCTCTCTTAGTCCATCTCTCACTGTCTCTCAGTCCATCTCTCTCTCTCTCCCTCAGTCCATCTCTCTCGCTCTCTCTCAGTCCATCTCCCTCTCTCTCCTTCAGTCTATCTCTCTCTGTCTCTCAGTCCATCTCTCTCTCTCCTTCAGTCCATCTCTCTCTCTCCTTCAGTCCATCTCTCTCTCTCTCCTTCAGTCCATCTCTCTCTCTCCTTCAGTCCATCTCTCTCTCTCCTTCAGTCCATCTCTCTCTCTCTCCTTCAGTCCATCTCTCTCTCTCCTTCAGTCCATCTCTCTCTCCCTCAGTCCATCTCTCTCTCTCCTTCAGTCCATCTCTCTCTCCCTCAGTCCATCTCTCTCTCTCTCCTTCAGTCCATCTCTCTCTCTCTCTCTCCTTCAGTCCATCTCTCCCTCCCTCAGTCCATCTCTCTCTCTCTCCTTCAGTCTATCTCTCTCTCTCTTTCAGTCCATCTCTCTCTCTCTCCTTCAGTCTATCTCTCTCTGTCTCTCAGTCCATCTCTCTCTCTCCTTCAGTCTATCTCTCTCTCTCTCCTTCAGTCCATCTCTCTCTCTCTCCTTCAGTCTATCTCTCTCTGTCTCTCAGTCCATCTCTCTCTCTCCTTCAGTCCATCTCTCTCTCTCCTAGTCCATCTCTCTCTCCCTCAGTCCATCTCTCTCTCTCCTTCAGTCCATCTCTCTCTCTCTTAGTCAATCTCACTCTCTCTCTCTTTCAGTCCATCTCTCTCTCTCTCTCCTTCAATCTATCTCTCTCTGTCTCTCAGTCCATCTCTCTCTCTCTCCTTCAGTCCATCTCTCTCTCCCTCAGTCCATCTCTCTCTCTCCTTCAGTCTATCTCTCTCTCTCTTAGTCCATCTCTCTCTCTCTCTTTCAGTCCATCTCTCTCTCTCCTTCAGTCTATCTCTCTCTCTCTCAGTCCATCTCTCTCTCTCCTTCAGTCTATCTCTCTCTCTCTCTCTCTCTCAGCCCATCTCTCTCTCTCCTTCAGTCCATCTCTCTCTCCCTCAGTCCATCTCTCTCTCTCTCCTTCAGTCCATCTCTCTCTCTCTTAGTCCATCTCTCTCTCTCTCTCAGTCCATCTCTCTCTCTCTCTCCCGCAGTCTATCTCTCTCCCTCAGTCCATCTCTCTCTCCTTCAGTTCATCTCTCTCTCTCTCTCAGTCCATCTCCCTCTCTCTCCTTCAGTCCATCTCTCTCTCTCTCTTAGTCCGTCTCTCTCTCTCTCTCTCCCTCAGTCTATCTCTCTCACTCCCTCAGTCCATCTCTCTCTCCTTCAGTCCATCTCTCTCTCTCTCTCAATCCATCTCCCTCTCTCTCCTTCAGTCCATCTCTCTCTCTCTCTTAGTCCGTCTCACTCTCTCTCTCTCTCAGTCCGTCTCTCTCTCTCAGTCCATCTCTCTCTCTCTCTCCCTCAGTCTATCTCTCTCACTCCCTCAGTCCATCTCTCTCTCTCAGTCCGTCTCCCTCTCTCTCAGTCCTCTCTCTCTCTTTCTCCCTCAGTCTATCCCTCTCACTCTCTGTTACTCTCCCTCAGCCCATCTCTCTCTCTCTCCGTACATCTCTCTCTCAGTCTCTCTCCCTCAGTCCTTCTCTCTCTCTTCCCGTGTCTATCTCTCGCTCCCTTTCTCTTTTGCTCCCTGTTCATCTCTCTCTTTCAGTCCATCTCTCTCTCTCTCTCTGTCCATCTCTCTCTCTCTCAGTCCATCTCGCTCTCAGTCCATCTCCCTCTCTCTCAGTCCTCTCTCTCTCTTTTTCTCTCAGTCTATCCCTCGCACTCTCTGTTACTCTCCCTCAGTCCATCTCTCTCTCTCAGTCTCTCTCCCTCAGTCCATCTCTCTCTCTCAGTCTCTCTCCCTCAGTCCTTCTCTCTCTCTCCCCGAGTCTATCTCTCGCTCCCTTTCTCTCTTGCTCTCCATTCCCCCCATATATCTCTGTCTTTTTCTCTCTTTCTGTCTCCCCATCTCTATCTCTCTATTTGATGTCTCTCTTCCTTCATTCCTCTCTCTCTGTCCATCTCTCTAACTTCCTAACTCTCTGTCTCTCTCTCCTTCAGTCCATTTCTTTCTTTCTCTCTCTCTTTCTACCTCTATTTCTTTTCCTCTCTGTCTCCTAATCCGTCTCTCTCTATATATCTCCGTCTCTGTGTCTCCCTCACTCTGTCCATTCAACCTCCACCAGCAACAGGTTGGTTTCTGAGACACACCTGCCCCATTTCAGACACCGACACCAGAGACACACCTACACCAGAGACACACCTATCCCAGAGACACACCTATCCAGAGACACACCTACACCAGAGACACACCTATCCCAGAGACACACCTATCCCAGAGACACACCTGCACCAGTGACACACCTACACCAGAGACACACCTACACCAGAGACACACCTGCCCCATTTCAGACACCTACACCAGAGACACACCTACACCAGAGACACACCTACACCAGTGACACACCGACACCAGTGACACACCTACACCAGAGACACACCTATCCCAGAGACACACCTACACCAGTGACACACCTACACCAGAGACACACCTACACCAGAGACACACCTACACCAGAGACACACCTATCCCAGAGACACACCTACACCAGAGACACACCTATCCCAGAGACACACCTACACCAGAGACACACCTGCCCCATTTCAGACACCTACACCAGAGACACACCTACACCAGAGACACACCTACACCAGAGACACACCTACACCAGAGACACACCTACACCAGTGACACAACTATCCCAGAGACACACCTACACCAGAGACACACCTACACCAGAGACACACCTACACCAGTGACACAACTATCCCAGAGACACACCTACACCAGAGACACACCTACACCAGAGACACACCTACACCAGTGACACACCTACACCAGAGACACACCTATCCCAGTGACACACCTATCCCAGAGACACACCTACACCAGAGACACACCTACACCAGTGACACAACTATCCCAGAGACACACCTACACCAGTGACACACCTACACCAGTGACACACCTATCCCAGAGACACACCTACACCAGTGACACACCTATCCCAGAGACACACCTACACCAGAGACACACCTACACCAGTGACACACCTATCCCAGCGACACACCTACACCAGTAACACACCTATCCCAGAGACACACCTACACCAGAGACACACCTACACCAGAGACACACCTACACCAGTGACAGCTATCCCAGAGACACACCTAGTGACACACCTACACCAGTGACACACCTACACCAGAGACACACCTACACCAGAGACACACCTATCCCAGAGACACACCTACACCAGAGACACACCTATCCCAGAGACACACCTACACCAGTGACACACCTACACCAGTGACACACCTACACCAGAGACACACCTACACCAGAGACACACCTACACCAGTGACACACCTATCCCAGAGACACACCTACACCAGAGAAACACCTACACCAGTGACACACCTACACCAGAGACACACCTACACCAGTGACACACCGACACCGGAGACACACCTACACCAGAGACACACCTACACCAGAGACACACCTACACCAGTGACACACCTACACCAGAGAAACACCTACACCAGTGACACACCTACACCAGAGACACACCTACACCGGAGACACACCTACACCAGTGACACACCTACACCAGAGACACACCTACACCAGAGACACACCTACACCAGAGACACAGATATCCCAGAGACACACCTACACCAGAGACACACCTACACCAGAGACACAGATATCCCAGAGACACACCTACACCAGTGACACACCTACACCAGAGAAACACCTACACCAGTGACACACCTATCCCAGCGACACACCTACACCAGAGACACACCTACACCAGAGACACACCTACACCAGCGACACACCTACACCAGAGACACACCTACACCAGAGACACACCTACACCAGTGACACACCTACACCAGAGACACACCTACACCAGAGACAAACCAGAGACACACCTACACCAGTGACACACCTAAAACAGAGACACAGATATCCCAGAGACACAACTACACCAGTGACACACCTACACCAGTGACACACCTACACCAGTGACACACCTACAACATAGACACATCTATCCCAGAGACACACCAGAGACACACCTACACCAGAGACACAGATATCCCAGAGACACACCTACACCAGTGACACACCTACACCAGAGAAACACCTACACCAGTGACACACCTATCCCAGCGACACACCTACACCAGAGACACACCTACACCAGAGACACACCTACACCAGCGACACACCTACACCAGAGACACACCTACACCAGTGACACACCTACACCAGAGACACACCTACACCAGAGACAAACCAGAGACACACCTACACCAGTGACACACCTAAAACAGAGACACAGATATCCCAGAGACACAACTACACCAGTGACACACCTACACCAGTGACACACCTACACCAGTGACACACCTACAACATAGACACATCTATCCCAGAGACACACCAGAGACACACCTACACCAGTGACACACCTATCCCAGAGACACACCAGAGACACACCTACACCAGTGACACACCTACAACAGCGACACAGATATCCCAGAGACACACCTACACCAGTGACACACCTATTCCAGAGACACACCTATCCCAGAGACACACCTACACCAGAGACACACCTACACCAGTGACACACCTATCCCAGAGACACACCTACACCAGAGACACACCTACACCAGTGACACACCTACACCAGAGACACACCTATCCCAGGGACACACCTACACCAGAGTCACACCTACATCAGTGACACACCTATCCCAGCGACACACCTACACCAGTAACACACCTATCCCAGAGACACACCTACACCAGAGACACACCTACACCAGAGACACACCTACACCAGTGACAGCTATCCCAGAGACACACCTAGTGACACACCTACACCAGTGACACAGCTATCCCAGAGACACACCTACACCAGTGACACACCTATCCCAGAGACACACCTACACCAGAGACACACCTATCCCAGAGACACACCTACACCAGAGACACACCTACACCAGAGACACACCTACACCAGTGACACACCTATCCCAGTAACACACCTACACCAGTGACACACCTACACCAGTGACACACCTATCCCAGAGACACACCTACACCAGAGACACACCTACACCAGTGACACACCTACACCAGAGAAACACCTACACCAGTGACACACCTACACCAGAGACACACCTACACCAGTGACACACCGACACCGGAGACACACCTACACCAGAGACACACCTACACCAGAGAAACACCTACACCAGTGACACACCTACACCAGAGACACACCTACACCAGTGACACACCGACACCGGAGACACACCTACACCAGTGACACACCTACACTAGAGACACACCAACACCAGAGACACACCTACACCAGAGACACAGATATCCCAGAGACACACCTACACCAGAGACACACCTACACCAGAGACACACCTACAACAGAGACACAGATATCCCAGAGACACACCTACACCAGCGACACACGTACACCAGTGACACACCTACACCAGAGACACACCTACACCAGTGACACACCTACACCAGAGACACACCTACACCAGAGAAACACCTACACCAGTGACACACCTACACCAGAGACACACCTACACCAGAGAAACACCTATACCAGTGACACACCTACACCAGAGACACACCTACACCAGAGAAACACCTACACCAGTGACACACCTACACCAGAGACACACCTACACCAGAGAAACACCTACACCAGTGACACACCTACACCAGAGACACACCTACACCAGAGACACACCTACACCAGTGACACACCTACAACATAGACACATCTATCCCAGAGACACACCAGAGACACACCTACACCAGTGACACACCTACAACAGAGACACAGATATCCCAGAGACACACCTACACCAGTGACACACCTACACCAGTGACACACCTACACCAGTGACACACCTACAACATAGACACATCTATCCCAGAGACACACCAGAGACACACCTACACCAGTGACACACCTACAACAGAGACACAGATATCCCAGAGACACACCTACACCAGTGACACACCTACACCAGTGACACACCTATCCCAGAGACACACCTACACCAGTGACACACCTACACCAGTGACACACCTATCCCAGAGACACACCTATCCCAGAGACACACCTTCACCAGAGACACACCTACACCAGTGACACACCTACACCAGAGACACACCTACACCAGTGACACACCTATCCCAGTGACACACCTACACCAGAGACACACCTACACCGGTGACACACCTATCCCAGTGACACACCTACACCAGAGACACACCTACACCAGAGACACACCTACACCAGTGACAGCTATCCCAGAGACACACCTAGTGACACACCTACACCAGTGACACAGCTATCCCAGAGACACACCTACACCAGTGACACACCTACACCAGAGACACACCTACACCAGTGACACACCTATCCCGGAGACACACCTACACCAGAGACACACCTACACCAGAGACACACCTACACCAGAGACACAACTACACCAGTGACAGCTATCCCAGAGACACAACTACACCAGAGGCACACCTACACCAGAGACACAACTACACCAGTGACAGCTATCCCAGAGACACAACTACACCAGAGACACACCTACACCAGAGACACACCTACACCAGAGACACACCTACACCAGTGACAGCTATCCCAGTGACACAACTACACCAGTGACACACCTACACCAGTGACACATCTATCCCAGAGACACACCAGAGACACACCTACACCAGTGACACACCTACAACAGAGACACAGATATCCCAGAGCCACACCTAGTGACACATGTACACCTGTGACACACCTCCACCAGAGACACACCAGAGACACACCTACACCAGAGACACAGCTACGCAAGTGACACTCCTACCTGAGAGACACACCTATCCCAGACACACACCAGTGACACACCTACACCAGAGACACACCAGTGACACATCAGAGACACCCCTACCCCAGAGTCACCCCTACCCCAGAGTCACACCTACCCCAGAGACACACCTACCTCAGTGACACATCTACTCCAGTAACACACCTACACCAGAAACACATCTGCACCAGAGACACACCTAGTGACACACCTACCCCAGTGACACACCTACCCCAGTGATACAGCAACACCAGTGACACACCTAGTGACACATCTACCCCAGAGACACACCTACCCGAGAGACACACCTGGTGACACACCTACCCGAGAGACACAGCAGTATCACAGTGAGACACGCCTGTATCACAGTGAGACACACCTGTATCACAGTGAGACACACCTGTATCGCAGTGAGACACACCTGTATCGCAGTGAGACACACCTGTGCTGCAATGAGACACACCTGTATCGCAGTGAGACACACCTGTATCGCAGTGAGACACACCTGTGCTGCAATGAGACACACCTGTATCGCAGTGAGACACACCTGTATCGCAGAGAGACACACCTGTATCGCAGTGAGACACACCTGTATCGCAGTGAGACACACCTGTGCTGCAATGAGACACACCTGTATCGCAGTGAGACACACCTGTATCGCAGAGAGACACACCTGTATCGCAGTGAGACAGACCTGTATCACAGTGAGACACACCTGTATCACGGTGAGACAGACCTGTGTCACGGTGAGGCACACCTGTATCGCGGTGAGACACACCTGTATCGCGGAGAGACACACCTGTATCGCGGAGCGACACACCTGTATCGCAGTGAGACACACCTGTATCGCAGTGAGACACACCTGTGCTGCAATGAGACACACCTGTATCACAGTGAGACACACCTGTATCACAGAGAGACACACCTGTATCGCAGAGAGACACACCTGTATCACAGTGAGACACACCAGTAACGCAGTAAGACACACTTGTATCGCAGGGAGACACACCTGTATCGTAGAGAGACACACCTGTATCGCAGTGAGACACACCTGTATCGCAGTGAGACACACCTGTATCGCAGTGAGACACACCTGTGCTGCAATGAGACACACCTATGCTGCAATGAGACACATGTGAATCGCAGGGAGACACACCTGTGTCGCAGGGAGACACACCTGTATCGCAGTGAGACACATGTGAATCGCAGGGAGACACACCTGCATCGCAGTGAGACACACCTGTATCGCAGAGAGACACACCTGTATCGCAGTGAGACACACCTGTATCGCAGTGAGACACACCTGTATCGCAGAGAGACACACCAGTATCGCAGTGAGACACACCTGTATCGCAGAGAGACACACGTGTATCGCAGAGAGAAACAACTGTATCGCAGTGAGACACACCTGTATCGCAGGGAGACACACCTGTATCACAGAGAGACACACCTGTATCGCAGAGAGACACACCTGTATCGCAGTGAAACACACCTGTATCGCAGTGAAACACACCTGTATCGCAGTGAAACACACCTGTATTGCGGTGAGACAAACCTGTATCGTGGAGCGACACACCTGTATCGCAGTGAGACACACCTGTATCGCGGAGCGACACACTGAATCGCAGTGAGACACACCTGTATCGCAGTGAGACACACCTGTGCTGCAATGAGACACATGTGAATCGCAGGGAGACACACCTGTATCGCAGAGAGACACACCTGTATCGCAGTAAGACACACTTGTATCGCAGGGAGACACACCTGTATCGCAGTGAGACACACCTGTATCTCAGTGAGACACACCTGTATCGCAGTGAGACACGCCTGTATCGCAGTGAGACACGCCTGTATCGCAGTGAGACACACCTGTATCGCAGAGAGACACACCTGTATCGCAGTGAGACACACCTGTATCGCAGAGAGACACACCTGTATCGCAGTGAGACACACCTGTATCGCAGAGAGACACACCTGTATCGCAGTGAGACACACCTGTATCGCAGAGAGACACACCGTGTATCGCAGAGAGACACACCTGTATCGCAGAGAGACACACCTGTATCGCAGTGAAACACACCTGTATCGTGGTGAAACACACCTGTAATGCGGTGAGACACACCTGTATCGCGGAGCGACACACCTGTATCGCGGTGAGACACACCTGTATCGCAGTGAGACACACCTGTGCTGCAATGAGACACACCTGTGCTGCAATGAGACACCACCTGTGCTGCAATGAGACACACCTGTATCGCAGAGAGACACACGTGTATCGCAGAGAGACACACCTGTATCGCAGAGAGACACACCTGTATCGCAGTGAAACACACCTGTATCGTGGTGAAACACACCTGTAATGCGGTGATACACACCTGTATCACGGAGCGACACACCTGTATCGCAGGGAGACACACCTGTATCGCAGTGAGACACACCTATATCGCAGTAAGACACACCAGTAACGCAGTAGGACACACTTGTATCGCAGGGAGACACACCTGTATCACAGGGAGACACACATGTATCGGAGAGAGACCTTACTTGTATCGCAGTGAGACACACCTGTGTCACAGTGAGACACACCTGTATCGCAGGGAGACACACCTGTGCTGCAATGAGACACACCTGTATCGCAGTGAGACACACCTGTATCGCAGAGAGACACACCTGTATCGCAGTGAGACACACCTGTATCGCAGTGAGACACACCTGTGCTGCAATGAGACACACCTGTATCACAGTGAGACACACCTGTATCGCAGAGAGACACACCTGTATCGCAGTGAGACAGACCTGTATCACAGTGAGACACACCTGTATCACGGTGAGACAGACCTGTGTAACGGTGAGGCACACCTGTATCGCGGTGAGACACACGTGTATCGCGGAGAGACACACCTGTATCGCGGAGCGACACACCTGTATCGCAGTGAGACACACCTGTATCGCAGTGAGACACACCTGTGCTGCAATGAGACACACCTGTATCACAGTGAGACACACCTGTATCACAGAGAGACACACCTGTATCGCAGAGAGACACACCTGTATCACAGTGAGACACACCAGTAACGCAGTAAGACACACTTGTATCGCAGGGAGACACACCTGTATCGTAGAGAGACACACCTGTATCGCAGTGAGACACACCTGTATCGCAGTGAGACACACCTGTATCGCAGTGAGACACACCTGTATCGCAGTGAGACACACCTGTGCTGCAATGAGACACACCTATGCTGCAATGAGACACATGTGAATCGCAGGGAGACACACCTGTGTCGCAGGGAGACACACCTGTATCGCAGTGAGACACATGTGAATCGCAGGGAGACACACCTGCATCGCAGTGAGACACACCTGTATCGCAGAGAGACACACCTGTATCGCAGTGAGACACACCTGTATCGCAGAGAGACACACCAGTATCGCAGTGAGACACACCTGTATCGCAGAGAGACACACGTGTATCGCAGAGAGAAACAACTGTATCGCAGTGAGACACACCTGTATCGCAGGGAGACACACCTGTATCACAGAGAGACACACCTGTATCGCAGAGAGACACACCTGTATCGCAGTGAAACACACCTGTATCGCAGTGAGACACACCTGTATCGCGGAGCAACACACCTGAATCGCAGTGAGACACACCTGTATCGCAGTGAAACACACCTGTATCGCAGTGAAACACACCTGTATTGCGGTGAGACAAACCTGTATCGTGGAGCGACACACCTGTATCGCAGTGAGACACACCTGTATCGCGGAGCGACACACTGAATCGCAGTGAGACACACCTGTATCGCAGTGAGAAACACCTGTGCTGCAATGAGACACATGTGAATCGCAGGGAGACACACCTGTATCGCAGTAAGACACACTTGTATCGCAGGGAGACACACCTGTATCGCAGTGAGACACACCTGTATCTCAGTGAGACACACCTGTATCGCAGTGAGACACGCCTGTATCGCAGTGAGACACACCTGTATCGCAGTGAGACACACCTGTATCGCAGAGAGACACACCTGTATCGCAGAGAGACACACCTGTATCGCAGTGAGACACACCTGTATCGCAGAGAGACACAACTGTATCGCAGTGAGACACACCTGTATCGCAGAGAGACACACCTGTATCGCAGTGAGACACACCTGTATCGCAGAGAGACACACCTGTATCGCAGTGAGACACACCTGTATCGCAGAGAGACACACGTGTATCGCAGAGAGACACACCTGTATCGCAGAGAGACACACCTGTATCGCAGTGAAACACACCTGTATCGTGGTGAAACACACCTGTAATGCGGTGAGACACACCTGTATCGCGGAGCGACACACCTGTATCGCGGTGAGACACACCTGTATCGCAGTGAGACACACCTGTGCTGCAATGAGACACACCTGTGCTGCAATGAGACACACCTGTGCTGCAATGAGACACACCTGTATCGCAGGGAGACACACCTGTATCGCAGTGAGACACACCTATATCGCAGTAAGACACACCAGTAACGCAGTAGGACACACTTGTATCGCAGGGAGACACACCTGTATCACAGGGAGACACACATGTATCGGAGAGAGACCTTACTTGTATCGCAGTGAGACACACCTGTGTCACAGTGAGACACACCTGTATCGCAGGGAGACACACCTGTATCGCAGGGAGACACACCTGTTTCACAGTGAGACACACCTGTATCGCAGGGAGACACACCTGTTTCACAGTGAGACACACCTGTATCGCAGTGAGACACACCTGTTTCACAGTGAGACACACCTGTATCGCAGAGAGACCTTACTTGTATCGCAGGGAGATACACCTGTGTCACAGGGAGACACACCTGTATCGCAGGGAGACACACCTGTATTGCAGTGAGACACACCTGTATCGCAGAGAGACCTTACTTGTATCGCAGGGAGATACACCTGTGTCACAGGGAGACACACCTGTATCGCAGGGAGACACATGTGAATCGCAGGGAGACACACCTGTATCGCAGGGAGACACACATGTATCGGAGAGAGACCTTACTTGTATCGCAGTGAGACACACCTGTGTCACAGTGAGACACACCTGTATCGCAGGGAGACACACCTGTATCGCAGGGAGACACACCTGTTTCACAGTGAGACACACCTGTATCGCAGGGAGACACACCTGTTTCACAGTGAGACACACCTGTATTGCAGTGAGACACACCTGTATCGCAGTGAGACACACCTGTATCGCAGAGAGACCTTACTTGTATCGCAGGGAGATACACCTGTGTCACAGGGAGACACACCTGTATCGCAGGGAGACACATGTGAATCGCAGGGAGACACACCTGTATCGCAGGGAGACACACCTGTATCACAGAGAGACACACCTGTATCGCAGGGAGACACATGTGAATCGCAGGGAGACACACCTGTATCACAGAGAGACACACCTGTATCGCAGGGAGACACACCTGTATCGCAGGGAGACACACCTGTATCACAGAGAGACACACCTGTATCGCAGGGAGACACATGTGAATCGCAGGGAGACACACCTGTATCACAGCGAGACACACCTGTATCGCAGGGAGACACACCTGTTGAAGAATGGAGGGAGCGGGTCATTGGGAGAGTTGGTGTTGGACTGTATTACACTGGGTCATTGGGAGTGTTGGTGTTGGACTGTATTACACTGGGTCATTGGGAGTGTTGGTGTTGGACTGTATTACACTGGACCATTGGGAGTGTTGGTGTTGGACTGTATTACACTGGGTCATTGGGAGAGTTGGTGTTGGACTGTATTACACTGGGTCATTGGGAGAGTTGGTGTTGGACTGTATTACACTGGACCATTGGGAGAGTTGGTGTTGGACTGTATTACACTGGACCATTGGGAGAGTTGGTGTTGGACTGTATTACACTGGACCATTGGGAGAGTTGGTGTTGGACTGTATTACACTGGGTCATTGGGAGTGTTGGTGTTGGACTGTATTACACTGGACCATTGGGAGTGTTGGTGTTGGACTGTATTACACTGGGTCATTGGGAGTGTTGGTGTTGGACTGTATTACACTGGGTCATTGGGAGTGTTGGTGTTGGACTGTATTACACTGGGTCATTGGGAGTGTTGGTGTTGGACTGTATTACACTGGGTCATTGGGAGAGTTGGTGTTGGACTGTATTACACTGGGTCATTGGGAGTGTTGGTGTTGGACTGTATTACACTGGAACATTGGGAGTGTTGGTGTTGGACTGTATTACACTGGGTCATTGGGAGTGTTGGTGTTGGACTGTATTACACTGGGTCATTGGGAGTGTTGGTGTTGGACTGTATTACACTGGACCATTGGGAGAGTTGGTGTTGGACTGTATTACACTGGGTCATTGGGAGTGTTGGTGTTGGACTGTATTACACTGGGTCATTGGGAGAGTTGGTGTTGGACTGTATTACACTGGACCATTGGGAGTGTTGGTGTTGGACTGTATTACACTGGGTCATTGGGAGTGTTGGTGTTGGACTGTATTACACTGGGTCATTGGGAGTGTTGGTGTTGGACTGTATTACACTGGACCATTGGGAGAGTTGGTGTTGGACTGTATTACACTGGACCATTGGGAGAGTTGGTGTTGGACTGTATTACACTGGGTCATTGGGAGAGTTGGTGTTGGACTGTATTACACTGGACCATTGGGAGAGTTGGTGTTGGACTGTATTACACTGGGTCATTGGGAGTGTTGGTGTTGGACTGTATTACACTGGGTCATTGGGAGTGTTGGTGTTGGACTGTATTACACTGGGTCATTGGGAGAGTTGGTGTTGGACTGTATTACACTGGACCATTGGGAGAGTTGGTGTTGGACTGTATTACACTGGACCATTGGGAGAGTTGGTGTTGGACTGTATTACACTGGACCATTGGGAGTGTTGGTGTTGGACTGTATTACACTGGGTCATTGGGAGTGTTGGTGTTGGACTGTATTACACTGGACCATTGGGAGAGTTGGTGTTGGACT
>NW_027138639.1:0-40058 GCF_035084215.1 Heptranchias perlo
TTAGAAGAATGAGGGGATCTCATTGAAACATTTAAAATTCTGACAGGGCTAAACAGACCGGATGTAGGGAGGATGTTTCCCCTGGCTGGGGGGGGGGGGGGTCCAGAATGAGGGGTCACAGTCTCAGGATACGGGGTAGGACATTTAGGACTGAGATGAGGAGAAATTTCTTCACTCAGAGGGTGGTGAACCTGTGGAATTCTCTACTACAGAAGGCTGTGGAGGCCATGTCACTGAACATATTTAAGAAGGAGCTAGATAGATTTCTAGACACATCAAGGGGTATGAGGAGAGAATGGGAATATGGTATTGAGATAGAGGATCAGCCACGATCATACTGAATAGCGGAGCCGAATGGCCTACTCCTGCTCCTATTTTCTATGTTTCTAATCCCGGGGAAGTTGAATATAATACATACAAGCTCGGTGCACAGAGAGGGATTTGGGGGTACTGGTTCACAGGACATTAACGGTAGCATCTCAGGTTAATTAGGCCTAAAAAAAAGCTGATGTAATTCTAGGTTTTATCTCAAGAGGTAAAGAATATAAATGCCAAGAGGTAATTATGAGCCTGTATAAGACCATAAGATTTAAATTGTGCTGTATTGGGCTCCACACGGTAGGAAGGATATTGAGGTTTTGGAGAGGGACAGCACAGATTCACTAGGATGCTGCCTGGTGGGAGGAAATACAAATACCAAAGACCTGAAAAGTTGAAGCTTTTCGTTAGATCACAGGTTACTGGGTGATATGATAGAAATGTTTAAGATGATGAAACGGGTTGGGATGGATAGAAGCAGACTGTTTCCAGTAGTCGAGGGATCTAGAACGACGGGCCATAGATAAAAGATTAAACGTAAGAGATTCAGAACAGATGGAAGGAGAAACATCTTTACAGAGAATTGTGAGGTTGTGGAATTCACTTCCAGGGTCAGTGGTTGAGGCAGAAACTGTGTCAGCATTGAAGATTAGATTGGATAGGTGGAAGAAGGAAAAGTTGAAGGTGATATTGGAACAGGGCTGGTGAATGTGATTAGGACTATTGACTCGTGTGGAAGCAAGAACATAAGAAATAGGAAGGCTAGGGCATACAGCCCCTCGAGCCTGCTCCGCCACTCAATCAGATCATGACTGATCTTCGACCTCAACTCCACTTTCCTGCACGATCCCCGTGTCCCGTGATTTCCCATAGAGTCCAAAAATCTATCTATCTCAGCCTTGAATATATTCAATGACTGAGCATCCACAGCCCTTTGGGGTAGAGATTTCCAAATATTCACAACCCTCTGAGTGAAGAAATGCCTCCTCATCTCAGTCTTAAATGGCTGACCCCTTATCCTGAGACTATGCCCCCTAGTTCTAGACTCTCCAACCAAGGGAAACAACTTCTCAGCATCTACCCTGTCAAGGCCCCTCAGAATCTTGTCTGTTTCAAAGAGATCACCTCTCATTACTTTGCATCGGTCTTTACTAAAGATGATGTCGCAGAGGGGGTGAACCCTGAAGGGGTTGAGTGAGATGAGCAATCTGGTGCTGGATAAAAGGAAAATTTAAAATAAACGTTCTAGGCTAAAGAAAGACAAAACCAGGCTGAATACAGAAAGTTCAGGGGGGAAGTGAAAAAGGAAATAAGAGGGGCAAAGAGAGAGTATGAGAATATACTGGCAGCCAACATAAAAGGGAACCCAAAAGACTTCTACATGCATGTAAACAGTAAACGGGTCGTAAGAGGGGTGGGGCCGATTAGAGACCATAAAGGAGATCTACTCATAGAGGCTGAGGGGATGGCCGAGGTACTAAATGAGTACTTTGCATCTGTCCTTAGCAAAGAAAAAGATGCTGCCAGAGTGTCAGTAAAGGAAGGTATAGTTGAGATACTGGATGGGCTAAAAATTGATAAAGAAGAGGTACTTGAAAGACTAGCTGTACTAAAGTAGATAAGTCACCCGGTCCGGATGGGATGCATCCGAGGTTGCTGAGGGAAGTAAAGGTGCAAATTGTGGAGGTACTGGCCATAATCTTCCAAACATCCATAGATACGGGGATGGTGCCAGAGGACTGGAGAATTGCAAATGTTACACCCTTTTTTGAACAAGGATGTAAGGATAAACCCAGCAACTACAGGCCAGTCAGTGGTGGGGAATCTTCTGAAATGATAATCCGGGACAGAATTATCAATCACTTGGACAAGTGTGGATTAATTAGGGAAAATCAGTATGGATTTGTTAAAGGCAAATCATGTTTAATTAATTTGATTGAGATTTTTGATGAGGTAACGGAGAGGGTAGATGAGGGCAATGCGGTTGATGCGGTGTATATGGACTTTCAAAAGGCGTTTGATAAAGTGCCGCATAATAGGCTCGTCATCAAGATCGAAGCCCATGGAATAAAGCGGGCAGTAATAGCATGGATACAAAACTGGCAAAGTAACATGAAGCAGAGAGCAGTGGTGAACGGTTGTTTTTCGAACTGGAGGGAGGTGTACAGTGGTTTTCCCAAGGGATTGGTACTAGGACCATTGCTTTTCTTGATATATATTAATGACTTGGACTTGGACGTACAGGGCACAATTTCAAAATTTGCAGATGACACAAAACTTGGAAGTGTAGTGAACAGTGAGGAGGATAGCGACAGACTTCAAGAGGATATAGACAGGCTGGTGGCATGGGCAGACACATGACAGATGAAATTTAATGCAGAAAAATACGAAGTGATACATTTTGGTAGGAAGAACGAGGAGAGGCAATATAAACTAGAGGGCACTATTCTAAAAGGGGTAAAGGAACAGAGAGATCTAGGGGTATATGTCCACAAATCATTGAAAGTGGTAGGGCAGGTTGAGAAAGGGGTTAAAAAAGCTTACAGGATCCTGGACTTTATAAATAGAGGCAAAGAGTACAAAAGCAAGGAAGTCATGATGAACCTTTATAAAACACTGGTTCGGCCACAACTGGAGTATTGTGTCCAGTTCTGGGCACCGCACTTTAGGAAAGAAGTGAAGGCCTTAGAGAGAGTGCAGAAAAGATTTACTAGAATGTTTCCAGGGATGAGGGACTTTAGTTACGTGGATAGACTAGAGAAGCTGGGGGTGTTCTCCTTGGAACAGAGAACATTGAGAGGAGATTTGATAGAGGTATTCAAAATCATGAAGGGTCTGGACAGAGTAGATAGAGAGAAACTGTTCCCATTGGCGGAAGGGTCAAGAATCAGAGGTCATAAATTTAAGGTGATCGGCAAAAGAACCAAAGGTGTCATGAGGAAAAACTTTTTTACACAGCGAGTGGTTAGAATCTGGAATGCCCTGCCCGAGGGGGTGGTGGAGGCAGATTCAATCATGGCCTTCAAAAGGGATCTGGATAAGTACTTGAACGGAAAAAATTTGCAGGGCAGGGGGGTGGGAGCTGGATTGCTCTTGCATAGGGCCGGCGCGGACTTGACGGGCCGAATGGCCTCCTTCTGCTGTAACTTTTCTATGATTCTACGAAAATGCCAGGGCCCAAAAGATTATATCTCAAGATCCCGGCTGCGGCAAAGACACGCACCCAGACTGATGGATGGAAATGAAGCTGATTGGATCACTGCAGGAAAGGCAGGCATCCACTCTACACCATCTACCCAGCATATGTTCACCATATAAACCCCTCCCTCCATCGTTCGCTATACACAGGGCAAGAAAGCTCGAGTCACTTACCTCAAAGAATTCATCATAATGTTCCTGCATTTCAACATCACCAACAGCACCTAATATGAGACACAATGAACAAGCTTCAGACAGTTGCAGTTAACGCCAAACCCGAGATCTTAAAGGAAGCTGCAGTATCCGATTGACCTTATACAAATCAAACCAAACACAAATAAACTCATTAAATACACTTCTTCACTTCAGATACTGAATCCTCATCCCAGTGTGAATATTAAAAAATCTCGGTGTTTAAAGACCCATTTTGCACCCACGTACATTTCCAGTTTCAGCTGAGCAGATTATTACAGCTCTTGTAACAGGCACTTATTATTTTATTTAGGGTGCTCGCTTCTGGCTGGCTTGTAGCCCCAACAAGCAGCACAGCTCACTTCTTCATATCACATTTACTGTTTACACACCAATTAATTTTACAACTCAGGACATTCAAAAATGTCCATTCAGTATCAAATTCTTCAAAGGGCAAGCAAATGCCAGGATTACATGGCACTCCAGTGTGAGATTCTCAATTCCACATTATCTCCAGCCAGTTGCCAAGATACAGGAGTTGCTTTGGTTTGAAATCCCTGTTGTAATTGCGGAGCCCAAACAAATCTATTCAGGTTTATGTGGGGAGGTTTTTTAAAATTCATTCATGGGATGTGGGCATCGCTGGCAAGGCCGGCATTTATTGCCCATCCCTAATTGCCCTCGAGAATGTGGTGGTGAGCCGCCTTCTTGAACCACTGCAGTCCGTGTGAAGGTTCTCCCACAGTGCTGTTAAGTTGGGAGTTCCAGGATTTTGACCCAGCAACGATGAAGGAATGGCGATATATTTCCAAGTCGGGATGGTGTGTGAGTTGGAGGGGAATGTGCAGGTGGTGTTGTCTCATGTGCCTGCTGTCCTTGTCCTTCTAGGTGGTAGAGGTCGTAGGTGGGACAGTACATGTCAGTGTTCAGGTTTATGTGGGGAGAGTGGGACAGTATGTGTCAATGTGGGGAGAGTGGGACAGTATGTGTCAGTGTTCAGGTTTATGTGGGGAGAGTGGGACAGTGCGTGTCAATATTCAGATTTATGTGGGGACAATATTTGAAACATCACTAGGTTAACCAATACTGCAGGTATACGTGACAACCTATTGTTGTTTAATGTCGGTCACAAATTCTTTCCTGCTCTCATGTAAGATCAGGTAAAAAACTGAACCACAGCCCAATTCAATCCATCTCTGAGCAATGGCCTTGCGTGTGTGAGCAGGCAGTGCTGAACGTTTGAGACTCTCCAGCCTCCTGTTACAAACGTCAGTATGGGGACAGGTAATGACACAAACACACTAAGGTTTCTGAATCAAAGAACTTACACCAAAGTGATATAAAGACAATGGAAACACACAATAGAAGCCTACCACACAAGACCAGTTTGTGTTATATTGTGCACCGTTATGATGCAATGGGACATCACCCACCCAATTAATAAAAGTCAACCGGAAATGGACTTGGTCAATCGAGGACACTGCAGCTTCTGTATTAATTGGTTATAAATCACATCCTGTCTGCTATCATTAGATTTCACGCTCCACGTGGATCCAAGGTAAGGGCAGGCCAGTTTAGTTATTGTTTGCCTCCTAGTTCTTAGATCAGTCCTTGGCAGACAGGGTGGGCAGCTAACCTGATCGAAACCTCAATCAAACCGACCATCCTAGATACGAGCAGCCAGGAGTGACCGATCCTCTCTCTGAGTGGAATAGGCTGGCTGCTACATGGTGTCTTTCCCCAGCTCAAGCCAAGATCAAGGCTATGACCTGGGGAATTGTGGCTGCAAAATGCATATCATACCACTCCGTGGGATTTAGCACCAAACAAACCCTCAAACCAGGGTTGGCGGAGCATTGGACAGGCTGGGAGTCTTGTGCTGGCAAATAGGAAACTATTTTCCCTCGGGGTACAACCATGGCCCTTTCACAAGCTCACTTTTCCTTGCAGAAGTTTCATAACAGAGACCAGTAGCTTTCATTTTACATTTCCCCTGGAACTGATTTTGGTTAAGGTAAATCTTTCTCTTACATGTTAGTCACTATTCTAGATCCAGAACAGTTTGAAGGTTGGGGTGTTTGTTAATACAGAGAAATGTTTTTCATTATATGAAGTTTAGAGGTGGGGGAGGGGGAAGGGAAAAGACTGATACGCCAACAGACCATTGGTAGCGGCAGCCCTAATCTGAGCTTCCCTTTGGGCACAAACCCCTCCTGCACTATATCCCAGCCTCTGTCCTGACTAGAGACTTGTAAGAGGGGCCCTGTGGTAAACAGCCCTTGAAAAGCTTCCCAACTGAAAAGGATGCGGATCAAGTGGTTTTTCCCCTCCACCCCGAAATCACTGACAACTGTGCTATGTGACCTACTTGTCCAAGGAGAGCAGCTGGTAAGCCAAGACCACAGACACTGAGGCTGGGCCTTTTCTCAGTGGCCCAGAACAGCTTTTCAGAAAGAAGTCCTAAACCCAGAGCTGTATGTGCCAGAAACACTGAACCAGGATCGCTCAGATGTATTTACAGCTAAATCTTTGTCCGAGCTCTGGAAGGACCGAGTCTGACTCCAAGTGAACCAGTGCACAACCACTTAAATCACCATTTGCACGTGTGCACAAGGTCCAATTAATTTAACTCATCCTTGAATTTCTGTCCAGTGGCAGCACGCAATTAGCTCATTCTTACACATGCACAAAAAGGGACACCCAACTCTGGCTCCATGTGAACTTGGCACAGCCATCACAAAGACCTGCCCTTTGGGGAACAATCTGCCAAACTGCAAGCCACTGGCACCATCTCCTAATTATGCAGCAGGGCACGGTTTAAATTGGATGGGACGATTCATGTGGCATCATGCATGAAGCTCGAAAGGGAATGGTGTACCACTAACCTGTTACAGGGTCAGTAAACCTCCCAAGGGAGCAATGATCTCCCAATGTTTCCATGAAACACCAACAATAGCAAGAGATCGGTGAGCACAACTAATTCTATTGTGCCTCACATACATTAAACACTAGGGACTAATTGTTGTTCTACCGTAAGCTTTGATCAGTAAGAGTCTAAAGTTATCTACTCTCAGCTAAGGGTTCTGCAGTTTATAAGTCTCATCCTTAGATTTCCTAAACCCCACAATGTTTGTCCTACAGTTGAACACAGCCAAGCTGCACACTTAACACAAGAAAACATAAACCAAACAATTTTTTCAGTTTTCATATTTACATTGGGAAAATGGACCATGGCTTTTGGGAAAGTATCAGATGTGTGCTGCCAAACTAACAGCGTATAACCCATGTGAGATACATCTGACAAATTATAAAATATAGATGAAATGATTTTTTAAAAAAAACTACATACTTTTTCAGGGGAACCCCAGCTCTACCATCTACCTTTACTACTGAACATTTTACACCAGGCCATTTTATGTAGTTAGTGTTGCAGACCACAACCAGCAGAAGAGAGCTTCCCATCTTTATATTACTCATTCATTACAGAACTAAGATTGTTGAACCCCCTTCCCCGCATAACTGTTCAACCTTCACTCTGCCCTCCCCCAAAAACTGCTTCAATTCAAGAAAAAAATTCCCAACTCATCACTGCAACTGAGCTTCCTGCTCCCTACCATAGGTAACCTCAGAACAGAAAGCTTTCAGGTCAATAACTGGACCACTTCTACGTTGGACTCTGTTCTGACCCCCGGTCCAAGGCTCAGACAGCACCACAATCCGAAGACACCTGGTGCAACATTCTAGCCCCTGGATCAAGCTTAGTCAAAACACCAGACCCCCAACCTGGAAGGGTTTTCCTCTAGTCATTAAATTGCTATTCCACGTCTTGAATCTTCTGCTCCAATCTTTGCCAACTACCAACACACCCTCCCCCAGTTCATCCTTACTCTCAGACAGCTGGTTGAGAAATTTGCAAGTTCACACATATACTGGACTTTGCTCAAACTATATTATTACAAAGTACTGAATAGGATGACAAAACACACATCCTCCTGACTGTAAATACAACGCAACAACCTGCAAAGGCGTTTGTTAACTTACAGTGGAAACCGTCTGCTGTCTGGGTACAGTTTTGAGGGTTACGGTATAAGTTCAAGAGCGCAATGGTCTGAAATACAAAACGTAACAAGTTTTGACACCACATCTCTAAAAAAAAATTCAACTTAAAACCTACTTCACGCCTCACCCCTTTGACTCGAGGGTAGACTGCAAATAGGGAGCTGAAAAGAAAAAGTTAATCCCTTCAGAGTGATGAGTCTTCATTTTCGTCAGAACTCGTCTGACAAAGCTGTGAAGATATGGAGATATCATGATATAAGAGCAGCAGGACCACTAGCAACTAAGTCACGTCTCAGAATGGTAAATTTGCCTAAGATGGCAGCTCACAAATACACATTATAGCGAGCACTGTCTACAAAACCATTTGCTTTTCTAACGTATTTTGTTTTAAACATGTCAGGAAGTGCAGCCACAGGATCACTGCAGGCACCTGCCCCAGACACCAGGGCAAGTTCAGTCAATACAGCAACAACTGTCCTACTTGTAATTTTATACCATGAGATCCCCACAAATTTGAGGAGAATTGAGGTTATGCGGAATCAAAATACTGGTCTTGAGTTGTTGGCCTATCTCAGCAATGCATGGTACTGAAAATCCTCTACTTACCCTGGGCGAGTTCACATTACTGAACCGTCTCCAGCACCATACCTGGTGCCCAGAAGCTAACGCTTTTAGCACTCACTAGCCAGGGTTTGATGTTTTCTGAGAGATTCTCTTTAATGTCAAATTTATCATGTCCAGCCTTCCCAACTCTGGATACTGGGATAGGACTTACTGGTGCCCGTAAAGACCTTGCCAACCTACGTGCACACTTATGGAGAAGATTTGAATACTAGTGCTTGTTGGGAAATGAACATCAAGCCCTGGATCAATGCCGACTTCATGGTTACACCTCATCTTTGCTTGAACTGGCCTCAAATCAGGTGAGACCAACAGCTACTGCTCTACGAAACGGCCAAACCCCCAAATCTCCAATGGTGGGACTTACAGTGTGAGCCGTCAGCCGTCTGTGCACTATTTTGGGGATTACGGTAGATGTTTTGAATCAAGATGGTCTGCAGAAGAAAAAAAGGAAATCCCGTTGGCTGCGGCACATAATGGAGAGGACTGCGGAGTGGAGAGAACTCTGACATGATCATAAACAATGCTACATTCATGAGGCTACCCAGCGTACAGCTCAATGCGACAGGGCAGCCTAGGGTAGAAACGCAGTGGGAGTCAGTGAGGTGGTAAGAAACCTTTCATTAGACTGGATGATTTAGTGTCTGTGTTGTGTTTTTTTGGCTGGTTTTACAATCTGATCTTGGCGATAGTGTGAGCAGGGTTCTGTACATACATGCAAAAAAAAAGTCATAATTAAAAGCAGCTGCAACTGTCTTTACTACTAGCAGCACCTGGGGAGGGGGGGGGGGGAATGATGTGGATGTTCCTGCAGCCCAAACCCGAGCCCGAGCAGGCATGCTACTGCTGAACAGTCACCAAGTTTAGTGACCGTGAACATGTTGGAAAAGTTGCTTGCTTTAGCCAGTCAAGTAGATGTGCTGTTAAACCAGATGCACGTGGGATCACGCCAAGAGCAAAAAGTAACACTCAATTTTCTGAAGCTCAACTTAATCTGCGATCAGAGGGAACTCGCTTTAAAAAGCAGCGACGTGGGCGGGTTAGAAGGGACATTCTGAGGACTTTGATAGAAGCCACCATGCGGGATGTCCAAAGCACACCTTTCTCTGGAGTACGTGGAGATCGGTGCAATTCCTTTTCAAAAAGCGGAATTCCCTTCTCACCCCGGAGATTAAGTGGATCTTGTGCTATTCAGTCCATGTGAAAACTTCTTACACCCACGAGAGTCAGTCCTGCACCCAAACGCTTCATACGGTCAAGTTACTGCAGGGTTACATCAGTTGCCATATAGGCTTTAGTTTATTCCAAGAGTGCAGATCTCACCCACCTACATTTCATCAACAGCAACCTTCTGGTACTTTGCTGAAGTATTTAGAACAGTCAGTAGCACCAGGCTATTAGTGCAAAGTCAGCTTAGCCAAGCTAACCCTCATGGTCACCCAATGTCCGTGCACCTGCCAGCAGGGTCACTGGACAACGATCACAGGCAGGAACTCTGGCCAATTTTTCCCTCACGAGCTCAGGAATGATGAGGTCATTAGCTGCATCGTCCCACCATCCCAGCTGAGCTCAGCAGACCAGGAAATCAGATGTGGATACCTCCTGGTCTATATGGCTCACTGTTGCACTACATTGGGTACTGACCATCTCCTCACTAAGCCACAGGGAGAGCTGGAGCTCTAACACTGCAAAGTAGTTCCAATTTTATTAAACTACCCAAAGAATTTAACAGGTTTATGTTCGGAGCTTGTACAGTACCATTTCAAGTCAGTCCCTCACTATCAATCCCAAACCTAACTTTCCACGTAAATTATGAGCTGTGATACTCCTGATAGGAAGGGTTTCTGGAGGAAAGCAGCACCAGGAATCAGATCCTGGGGTATTTTTTTTAAAAAAACAGATACTAATTCCTCCCTGCAAGTTCCTGCAGTGTTCAACCAGGGAACAGTTACCAAGATACAAAAGCATTGGTACAAAAAATTAAAACCCCTTCGTTTAGAAGTTCTTAAAGCTCCCAACAATTTGAATGGAAGGTTTTAACTGATGTTTAACAGGGATAAGCCATTTTGAAAAGTGTAAATATCCTTGGTGTCCAGGAGCAGAGTTACAAGCAGCTGGTCTGATAGGAGAGCTGTGTGCAAGTGTCTACCATCCAAAACCGATCACAGGCGTGCCACAGAAGATTTAATCCTGGTATTATGTTAACACGAATGAGATATTTTAGTGCCAACTCTAGAAAAAAGATGTTTCCACATCTGTCCCCATTACAAAGCTAGAAGGTCCTGGACACAGACAACGCTGCACATTTTTAATGCAGCGAATAGAAAAGCAAGCAACACTCCACAAGCAGCTGAGATGAAAGAGCAGATAAAATGCTTAGAGGCAGGGGTGCAAAAGAGGTTCCTATAAATTCCACATGCACCCCATGAAAATGTAGAACAGGGCTCTCCCGATAGTTTAGCAAATAAATAAATGCACCGCATGGTGTTGTATCTGAGCGGGGACAGAACAGGCAGATCAGGAACGTCTCAGCGTCAACTCCTGAAATGTGCTGAGTTTACTGATCTCAGCAGGGACGGTTCCTGATCATTGGCCAGTGACTCCTGCTGCAAAATGTATGTGCACACAACACTGGATTCATTCTGTTGCCCCTCACAGTTGAACAGTCTAATGACAGTCATGGTTTGGCTTACAAATGAAAACAGGCCACCTGCACAAAGAACAGGAGCGGCTGGCAGGAGTATAACAGTACACAAGAAAAGGGGGAAAAGAAAAATGTTTGGATGAGAAAACACCGTTCAACCCACAAGGTCCCAGCTGATGTTTTACCAGTATTCTATCTCCAGACCTCTGATGAATCAGGAATCAAACCAATTCCCTTTTAAATGTTTCAGCAGAATCAATACTTACAAAACTAGATGGCAGTTTAGCCAACAAGTTTTTGACTTAAGAGCATAGCCATTCTGCCAGTGACCCATGGGCAAGTGAACGCTCAGAATTTCATTCAGTTACAAGCTGTGCTGCTTAATCTCAACCCCCCCTTTCTCCGAATGAGCTGTGGCTTGGGTGGAGGGGGTGGGGGAACGACTGAAGCGGGTTCAGCTCTGCTAGCTCCCCACCCACCAAAACTCACCATCACGCAAGTTGGGCACGGTACCAGAGACGTGCTGGTGCTGCATAGCTCCACTCCGGTAAGAGCCATCACCTTCGGGTGGGAGGGGGAGAATTGGGATTTTTGTTTGAATCATTAATTTTACTTTCCCAGCACGTGAACAGTATGCAACGAGCACACAGCTCAGCTCCTCTCACTGGGTGCGTTGCCTCTGCCTCCTTGTTTAAATGAGCAAATAATACAGAAATAAAACACAAGCACAGCAACAGGGCAAACTATCACAGATGTGGAACGAGCATCTGATAAGAGTTGGGAAGGTGAAATATCAAGCTGATAGTTCAGTGTTCAGTGGGTACCAATGACTGGATGTGCAGATGCCTTTACAACCCTTTTCCAAACAGGTATGAAGGTTCTAAAGGGCAATACTTGGGATCCAATTTTCTGCATCCAAACATTGGGACTCAACAGTGCTAACCCCTAGTGCATTGGTGCAGTGTAAAAACTGCCACCTGTGATAGAAAGGGATATCGACAAGTAGGAAATGCCTCAAAATTAATTCAGAGTCAAAGGTTTAACAGGCTACAGAGTCAGGCACACAGATGGTCTCCCGCACATCCATTTGCAAAAGAAAATTGGAACGAAGGCCAAAAAGCCCACCCAATAGTGCCGACAGAAGCTGTGGAGATGCCACGAGCAGAGAAATCCAGATATACAAATTGTGCCACTTGATTAATAACAAACTTGGTATGTATTCTGTGACTGACGAGTCTGCAATCAAGAGTAACCTCATGGATGTTGCAGGGAATCAACACAGTACCCGTTCTAACCATACTCCCTTATCCATGTGGTGCAGCCCTCAACCCAAATAGTGACTGTAATATGGCAACGTCCAAGGATTGAGGACATGCACTTAATTTGTATTCTTCTTAAAACCGTAGTCTGGAAAAAAAAAGGCATTTCAACAGTTAACTCTGTTATAGTACATCAAAAACCTACAACAGCAAAAACATTCTGCCGTCTCCTCCATTTCAGATGATCTAATAGAGCAGGGTTATAAAGGGACAGCGGTGTGTTCTAACAGTGCAGGGTTATGAAGGGACAGCAGTGTTTTCTAATAGAGCAGGGTTATGAAGGGACAGCGGTGTGTTCTAATAGAGCAGGGTTATGAAGGGACAGCAGTGTGTTCTAATAGAGCAGGGTTATGAAGGGACAGCGGTGTGTTCTAACAGTGCAGGGTTATGAAGGGACAGCAGTGTGTTCTAATAGAGCAGGGTTATGAAGGGACAGCGGTGTGTTCTAATAGTGCAGGGTTATGAAGGGACAGCGGTGTGTTCTAATAGAGCAGGGTTATGAAGGGACAGCGGTGTGTTCTAATAGAGCAGGGTTATGAAGGGACAGCGGTGTGTTCTAATAGAGCAGGGTTACGATGGGACAGCGGTGTGTTCTAATAGAGCAGGGTTACGAAGGGACAGCGGTGTGTTCTAATAGAGCAGGGTTACGATGGGACAGCGGTGTGTTCTAATAGAGCAGGGTTACGATGGGACAGCGGTGTGTTCTAATAGAGCAGGGTTATGAAGGGACAGCGGTGTGTTCTAACAGTGCAGGGTTATGAAGGGACAGCAGTGTTTTCTAATAGAGCAGGGTTATGAAGGGACAGCGGTGTGTTCTAACAGTGCAGGGTTACGAAGGGACAGCGGTGTGTTCTAATAGAGCAGGGTTATGAAGGGACAGCGGTGTTTTCTAATAGAGCAGGGTTACGAAGGGACAGCGGTGTGTTCTAATAGAGCAGGGTTATGAAGGGACAGCGGTGTGTTCTAATAGAGCAGGGTTACGAAGGGACAGCGGTGTGTTCTAATAGAGCAGGGTTACGAAGGGACAGCGGTATGTTCTAATAGAGCAGGGTTATGAAGGGACAGCAGTGTGTTCTAATAGAGCAGGGTTACGAAGGGACAGCGGTGTGTTCTAATAGAGCAGGGTTACGAAGGGACAGCGGTATGTTCTAATAGAGCAGGGTTACGAAGGGACAGCAGTGTGTTCTAATAGAGCAGGGTTATGAAGGGACAGCAGTGTGTTCTAACAGTGCAGGGTTACGAAGGGACAGCAGTGTGTTCTAATAGAGCAGGGTTACGAAGGGACAGCAGTGTGTTCTAATAGAGCAGGGTTACGAAGGGACAGCGGTGTGTTCTAATAGAGCAGGGTTATGAAGGGACAGCGGTGTGTTCTAACAGTGCAGGGTTATGAAGGGACAGCGGTGTGTTCTAATAGTGCAGGGTTATGAAGGGACAGCGGTGTGTTCTAATAGAGCAGGGTTATGAAGGGACAGCGGTGTGTTCTAATAGAGCAGGGTTATGAAGGGACAGTGGTGTGTTCTAATAGTGCAGGGTTATGAAGGGACAGCGGTGTGTTCTAACAGTGCAGGGTTACGAAGGGACAGTGGTGTGTTCTAATAGTGCAGGGTTATGAAGGGACAGCGGTGTGTTCGAATAGAGCAGGATTATGAAGGGACAGTGGTGTGTTCTAATAGTGCAGGGTTACGAAGGGATGACTTATAGAGGGGCCAGTGACTCCATTATGAAATTTCAGCTCTCACTAAATTTGGGATGAGGCAGGGCAATTAGAAAGCAGGAGGAAGCGGTGAAAAGAAAAGGGTGAATCGAATCAACTGTCTTTACAGATGAAACCAGTGCCCGGTAAAGTATAATCCTTTTGATGGGGTAACTCTGGGGAACTGAAGTAAATCTCCTGGTAACCAAGAGGCAGCACCGGCAATGAAAGCAAAGACCAAGGGTCAGCCTGTGCTTGAACTCGACACATGTTCTTCACTCCCACAGTCCCAGTATAAACACCAAATTCAAGGTTCCTTTGGGCAGTTTAGCCGTTTCTCAAATCTTCACATTTTACAATGTTAATCCAGTTTAACATGGCCAGCAGTGAACAATTGCCATTTGCTGTTATCTTGCAGCATAAAGCGCTCACCTATGACCATGTATGCCACAGCACTAAACAGGTATCCTGCAAAGAGAGTGAGCTGATCAATTCTGTACTGCTCAAGACAGCAGGGAAGAATGCCAACGCTGTATTACCACACTGGCCGCAGCTGTGTTCATCCCAATTTAAGTGTTAAAGCTGCAGCAGAACAGCTGGTGCAAGATCCACCACTGTAAAACCTGCCCCACTGCAACGACACCAATACAAGAACAGGAGGAAGCCACTGAGCATGTTCCACCATTCAATTAGATTGTGGCAGATCTGCCTGTGCGCGAATGCCTGCAAGTTCTGAACTTCAGGGGCAAGCCTGACCAACCTAAGAATATTGTGACCATGTGGTTTGTGTCTTTAAACTGGAGGTAGTGCTCCTTTAAGCAGGAAGCTGGCATTTCATCCCAAATTCTAATTACGCCCAATTGTATGGAAGCATTTCCTCATCAAAAGGAGGCACCAAAAAAACCCAGCCCCAAACAGTGCACCATTAGGTCTGGACTCTCAAAAGTTATACAGTAACAAAACATTCAGCTGTTCAAAATCACAAGTGGTGCTCTCCACAGGATTCAAGGGTGTCCACAGCACAGATGGGCAAGGGACAGCAACACCCAGGGCGGGTTTAGGTCAACTTCACTTTGATGAGCCCCATTACCAGGGAATAGCCGAGAAAACAAATCAAATTAGAAGCACAATTGCACATGGTAAATGGAATCTGAACAACTAGTTTAGTAGGAAATATCCCACCCAGTTTAACAACCCCTGGGGACAGGAAACAATTGGAGGTCCCTGAGTACTGCTGGGGAGAGCTTGAGGATTTAAGTACCTGTTACAGAACTGAAAAAGTGGACCACACTCCTCACCACCACTCCAGCTTTGGGGGGGACTGCATATAGAGTCTTACTACAGGCATAGTTTAAGTCACCATCGCCCAGACTTCTTGTGGATTAGGATATTAAAGCTGGACAGCCAGATAAATGCTGCAGTACTGAATCTAATAAGTCATTGCACTCCAAAGATAATTGAGTGAAGGGCTTTGAAAGGTTTGATGTAATATCGCACTGTATAAATGCACGTCTATAAAATACCTCACTGCTCCGTCAGTTCACTCAGGCTTTGTGTCATGTACATTTTGAGACTGAAAACTAGTGAAACGAATAAACCATTTCTCTGGTTAACAGAATTGAAAAGCAGATCAATTCGATATTAAAATGGGGCATCACTACAATGGACGTGCACGAGGGAGCACGCTGGCCTCACCGGGATGGACGTGCACGAGGGAGCACGCTGGCCTCACCGGGATGGACGTGCACGAGGGAGCACGCTGGCCTCACCGGGATGGACGTGCACGAGGGAGCACGCTGGCCTCACCGGGATGGACGTGCACGAGGGAGCACGCTGGCCTCACCGGGATGGACGTGCACGAGGGAGCACGCTGGCCTCACCGGGATGGACGTGCACGAGGGAGCACGCTGGCCTCACCGGGATGGACGTGCACGAGGGAGCACGCTGGCCTCACCGGGATGGACGTGCACGAGGGAGCACGCTGGCCTCACCGGGATGGACGTGCACGAGGGAGCACGCTGGCCTCACCGGGATGGACGCGCACGAGGGAGCACGTCGGCCTCACCGGGATGGACGCGCACGAGGGAGCACGTCGGCATCACCGGGATGGACGCGCACGAGGGAGCACGTCGGCCCCAGGTAATTTAACTCCCATGTTGATGCGTACGATGGGTACAGACCCCTGGAAAGCAGGCAGAGCAAAGGAGCATGGCCAGTCCGGTGGAACTTCAAGTGCTGTAGTACAAATTGCAGTCAGCCGCTGGGTTCTCCCTGGTTAAACGAGAAGCCCAAGAGCTGTAAACAACAACTCCCCCAGCATTTTTACATCATTGAAACTTCAACATGAACAGTTCGCAGCATTGACACAATTTTAGATGTCAGAGAGCAGGCGCAGGGTGAGGGATCCGGCTGCCCTTTTCAAAGTGGCATCTTAGCTTCAAAGGAAGGGCCGATTGGCCGCTGGTACCCAAGTTCACAGGGAGAACCCTGGGATGTACAATTCAATGACAGTTCCCAGGCAAATTCAGCACTTCTGCTAATTGGCAGCTCATTGTCCCAGAACTGAACTGCCCAATTCCAGCATTTCAAAAGGGGACAGACACAAAAGACAATGGCCCTTTGAAACGGAACAGATTCACAGCAGAAAGCCACGATCTTAACAACAGGGAAGATCTTTATGGGAAGTTGACTGAAGAGCTTCAAAGCAGTGTACACCTTTAGCTAGTATATGTACACACGTGTTTCAGCTCTCGGGAGAGTTGTTGAATACCGACATACATTCACGTTACAAACGGGCAATGCAAGCTCACCTGACTGAATGTTGGCTTGTTGTGCAAACGAGAACATCTGTCTCCATGACGACAGGCTCCAATTTTAAAATAGAACGAACAGTTGACCCTGTCATGAGAGGACACAGCTGCTCAGTATGGCATTCAATTGCAGTATTTAACTTCAAATCCCAGTTATTCCAGTCATTTACATTGAGTCTACAGCACAGAAACAGGCCTTTCGGCCCAACTGGTCTATGCCTACATTTATGCTCCACACGAGCCTCCTCCTCCCACCCCCCTTCATCTAACCCCATCAACATACCCTTCTATTCCTTTCTCCTTCACGTGCTTATCTAGCTTCTCCTTAAATACATCTATGCTATTTGCCTCAACTACTCCTTGTAGCGAGTTCCACATTCTAACCACTCTTTCGGTAAAGAAGCTTCTCCTGAATTCTCTATTGGATTTATTAGTGACTATCTTACATTTATGTCCTCTAGTTTTGGACTCCCCCACAAGTGGAAAGATGTTCTCTACGTCTACCCTATGAAACCCATTCATTATCTTAAAGACCTCTATTAGTAGGTTGAGGGGCGACCTCTTCTAGAGAAAAGAGCCCCAGCCTGTTCAGCCTTTTCTGATAAGTATATCCTCTCAGTTCTGGTATCATCCTTGTGAATCTTTTTTGCACCTTCTCCAACGCCATGATATCTTTTCTATGTTCACAGTATTCTGAATACTCTGTTCACAGCACTTCAAGTGTGGTCTAACCAAGGTTCTATACAAGTTCTCTGCTTTTCAACTCTACCCCTCTAGAAATGAACCCCAGTGCCTTTTTTATAGCCTTATTTGATATTTAGATCTGAAGCTCCTACTCCATGTAAAGTCTGATACTTTACTTCAGTAGATGGACCTCTACTCCTGCATGCAACTCCAGAGATAGTTTGAAACTGTCCCAAATTTTACTTCAAAACAATTAAACCACAAAATTCCTGAGGGCCTGACCTGCCAGCATAAATGTTACGAGCATATTCCACACCTGTCCCTGTCCAAAATCTCAGGCACAAGGTGGATTACTGGCCTCTGGAGGAGTGCATCCGAATGGCCGTCGTAAGTCAGAGTGGTGTCCTGCCGCTCTGCCTGAGGTCCAGTTGGGTGGAAATGGCTAGGTGCTGAAAAAGTGAGCTAGCTGTAACTTTCTGTAACTTCTTATATTGCTGCTTTTATATTCTGTGTATGCCTTTCATCCTTTTTGCTCGTGCCTTGTGGTTCCCTGGCTGATCTGACAGCCTGGGGCCTGGTCCCACTCCTCCACAAGGCTCTGTAGTCAGCTATGGGACAGCGACTATGGGAAGTTCGAAAGTAAACCTGCATGCTGCAGCAGCCACACCTGCAGAGATTGTAATATTTGGCGCAGGGAGAGGTGCAGTTATGCTATGTTTTACTACATAGGCGCTATATAAATGCAAGTTGTTAATTTAAAAGAATAATCTGTCACCTGATACAAAGTGTCCTGAGGCACACAAAGGAAATATACACATTCCCGATTTAACACTCGGTCCAAGATAGGCATATGATTAAGTATGGCCTGAGTAGCTTTCTTTCTTGTTCCTAACTTATGAAGTATTATACACGGATCAAATCCTACTTAAAAAATGTCAATAGTGCTCGCTAAAAAAAAAATTCTGGTCAATTGCGCTGCTACAACAAATTTACAGGGAGGAATGTGGATTCACATTTACACCGGTTCATATGGTGAGTGTCTGAACCCAGTCCTCACGTACTGATCAGGCAGGAGATTGGAGCAGAGAGCAGCTGCTTCCCAACAGTAGTGAGGACTCTGATCACCAGATTGGCCTGTATTAGGTGACCCCCCACCCACCCCAGCATGAGATTGTATATCTGATGTTACATTCTTGTAGGACAGATGGCACTGTCCAGGCCCCCTCAGCTCTGCTGCAGGACTGGACATCTGCTTTAATGTATTTGGATCAATGGGAGATATAAAGAGAAGTCACACTGCTCATTAAAGTTAATCAATTCTGTGAAACACAACCGAAGAATTCACTAACGGCATCAGAGAGGTGGGTCACCAGTGTTCACGCTTGATTACATGTGGTCAAGTTTCTGATCACAGGTGCCCTGCTGAGAATGATGTGGAGATGCCGGTGATGGACTGGGGTGGACAAATGCAAGGACTTGCACAACACCAGGTTATAGTCCAACAGTTTTATTTTAAATCACAAGCTTTCGGAGCTTACCTCCTTCGTCAGGTGAGTGAAGGGTTCTAAAAACGCATAGCATATATAGTCAGAGAACAATGCCTGGTGATTACAGATAATCTTTCCAACTGCCCCCTATCACATCTCGGCTGGGAGACGATCATAGCAATCAAAGGTGTCGTTGGTGTTCAGACAGATTAGCGACAGAAAACATTACATCCCAGTATACTGAATACACAATGGGTCAGATTACAAAGACAAGAGAGAGAAAGAGATCCGAAAGGCAGAGAGAGAGAGAGAGAATGTCCAGTTGTATTAAAAACAGATAACTTTTTTTCACTGGTGGGGTTACATGTAGCGTGACGTGAACCCAAGATCCCGGTTGAGGCCGTCCTCATGGGTGCGGAACTTGGCTATCAATTTCTGCTCGACGAGTTTGCGTTGTCGTGTGTCTCGAAGGCCGCCTTGGAGAACGCTTACCCGAAGATCGGAGGCTGAATGTCCTTGACTGCTGAAGTGTTCCCCAACTGGGAGGGAACCCTCCTGTCTGGCGATTGTTGTGCGGTGTCCGTTCAGCCATTGTCGCAGTACTGTCGCGACACTGCGACAACGGATGAACGGACGCCGCACAACAATCGCCAGACAGGAGGGTTCCCTCCCAGTAGGGGAACACTTCAGCAGTCAAGGACATTCAGCCTCCGATCTTCGGGTAAGCGTTCTCCAAGGCGGCCTTCGAGACACACGACAACGCAAAATCGTCGAGCAGAAATTGATAGCCAAGTTCCGCACCCATGAGGACGGCCTCAACCGGGATCTTGGGTTCACGTCACGCTACATGTAACCCCACCAGCGAAAAAAAGTTATCTGTTTTTAATACAACTGGACATTCTCTCTCTCTCTCTCTTGTCTTTGTAATCTGACCCATTGTATATTCAGTATACTGGGATGTAATGTTTTCCGTGGCTAATCTGTCTGAACACCAACGACACCTTTGATTGCTGTGATCGTCTCCCAGCCGAGATGTGATAGGGGGCAGTTGGAAAGATTATCTGTAATCACCAGGCATTGTTCTCTGACTATATATGCTATGCGTTTTTAGAACCCTTCACTCACCTGACGAAGGAGGTAAGCTCCGAAAGCTTGTGATTTAAAATAAAACTGTTAGACTATAACCTGCTGAGAATGGCAGGAGGTGGGTGCAAGTGTTCCACTACGGGGGGGGGGGGGGGTAATAAATGGAGTGGATTGCTCTCACCCACCCAAAGGTTCAGAAGCTGTGGGATTTAAAAAGGGCAAAAAAGTATGAGAAAATTGGATTTGCATCCTTACAGTGGAAAATTGTTTCAATATTAGATGGGGAAACTTCCTTTTACATTGGAGAGATAAGATCAGTTCCTTATGTTCCAGATATGGTTACACTCTTCTAAACTGAACTATTTATAAAAACATTTTTACATAAGTTGGAAGACAGACTCGATAATGGGGACCTTCAACTTGCTTACAGCACAAATTCTTTTACATTCGATTTAAAGTTCTTTGGGACGTCCTGAGGCCGTGAAAGCCGCTATATAATTGCACGGCCTTTCTCTTCAGTACTGGAAATGAACAATGTAGATCAGTGAGCACAGGGGTGATAGGTGAATGGGGCTTGGTGCAAGTTAGGATACGGGCAGCAGAGTTTTGGATAAACTGAACTTTATGGAGGGTGGAAGATGGGAGGCCGGCCAGGAGAGCATTGGAAAAGTCAAGTCTAGAGGTGACAAAGGCATGGATGAGGGCGTTTTAGCAGATGAGCTGAGGCAGGGCCAGAGACGGGCGATCTTGGAAGTAGGCGGTCTTGGTGACGAAGCGGATATGCGATTGGATGCTCATCTCAGGGTCAAATAGGACTTCGAGGCTGTGAATGGTCTGGTTCAGCCTCAGACAGTGGCCAGGGAATGGAGTATGTGGCGGGGACCAAAGACAACTGTTTCAGTCTTCTCAATATTTAGTTGGAGGAAATTTTTTGCTCATGTCGGACAAGCAGTGTGACAAATCAGAGACAGTGGAAGAATCAAGGGAGGTGATGGTGAGGTAGAACTGTGTCATCAGTGTACATGTGGAACCTGACATTTTTTCGGATGATGTCGTCAGGGGCAAGAAATAGGAGGGGGCCATGGGTAGATCCTTGGGGAACTCCAAACGTAACATTGCGGGAGCGGGAAAAGAAGCCACTGCAGGCGATTCTCTGGCTGCAACTGGATAGATTAGAATGGAACCAGGCGAGCACAGTCCCACCCAGCTGGACGGCGGAGGAGGATGGTGTGGTCAACTGTATCAAAGGCTGCAGACAGGTCGAGAAGGGTTAGTTTACCACTGTCACAGTCACATAGGATGTCATTTGTGACTTTGATAAGGGCCGTTTCAGTGATGTGGCAGGGGCAGAAACCTGATTGGAGGGATTCAAACATGGAGTTGTGGGAAAGATGGGAACGGATTTGGGAGGTGACAACACATTCAAGGACTTTGGAGGGGAAAGGAAGGTTGGGGATGGGGCAGCAGTTTGCATGGACAGAGGGGTAATGGGTGGGTCAGAGGGACAGTACCTGAGGAGAGAGAACCGTTAATAATAGAAATTTAGTGGGAATAGGGTTGAGGGCGCAGGAGGTGGGTCTCATGGTCAAGATGAGCTTCGAGTAGGCATGTGAGGAGTTAGGAGAGAAACTAGAGAAAGATGCAAGTTCAGGGCTAGGGCAGGGGGGATCTATAGGGGGAAGTTTGGCTTGGTGGGCTAGGGGAAGAGAGGGAAGTGGCAGAGGAAGTTGAATGGATGGTCTCAATCTTAGTGACAAAGTAGTCTATGAGCTCCCCGCACTTCTTGTTGGAGGCGAGGGTGGAGTAGGCAGAGGAGAGGGGTTTAAGAAGATGGTTTGTAGTGAAGAGAAGCCGGGGGTTATCTTTGCATTCCAGGTGAAGTGCTTTGGGTAAAGTTCTGAGGCCGTGAAAGGTGCCATTTAAATGCAAGGTCTTTCTTTTCAGTACTGGAAATGAACAATTTTTTTTTAGCATTGGAGCTCATTAAGTGTCTCCATGTCTTTTTCTCTCACACCGACATTCCTGCTGTACATATGTTAGCACTCTCCCCTCCAAGTCCACAACTTGCATTTATATAGCGCCTTTAACGTAGTAAAACAGCCCAAGACACTTCACAGGAGTGTTTACAAACAAAATTTGACACTGAGCCACTTAAGGCAATATTAGGACAGGTGACCAAAAGCTTGGTCGAAGAGGTAGGTTATAAGGAGCAGCTTGAAGGAGGAGAGAATGGTAGAGAGATGGAGAAGTTTAGAGAGGGAATTCCAGGTCTTGGGGCCCAGGCAGCTGAAGGCATGGCCGCCAATAGTGAAACTATTAAAAGTGGGGCTGCGCAAGAGGCAAGAATTGGAGGAGCGCAGAGATCTTGGAGGGTTGTAGGGCTGGTGGAGGTTACAGAGATAGAGAGAAGCAAGGATGAGAATTTTAAAATCGAGGCGTTCCCGTGCCAGGAGCTAATGTCGGTCAGCGAGCACAGGGTTGATGTGTGAACAGGACTTGGAGCGAGTTAGGATATGGACAGCAAAGTTTTCGGTGAGTGCAATTTATGGAGGGTGAAGATGGGAGGCCGGCCAGGAAAGCATTGGAATAGTCAAGTTTAGAGGTAATAAAGGCATGGATGAGGGTTTCAGCAGCAGATCAGCTGAGGCTGGGGTGGGGGGAGACACAGGCAATGTTATGGAGGTGCAAGTGGGCTGTCTTGGTGATGGGAGTCAGAAGGTTGTGGGTTCAAGCCTCGCTCCAGAGACTTGAACACATAATTTAAGCTGACATTTCAGTGCAGTACCGAGGGAGTGCTGCACTGTCAGGCGTGCCATTGTTCGGTATCCTGGCCAACATTAATCCCTCAACCAACGGCATCGAAACAGATTATCTGGTCGTTAACTCACTGCTGCCTGTGGGACCTTGCTGTGCGCAAATTGGCTGTGTTTCCCTGCAACACAATGACTAAACCTCAAAAGTACTTCTTTGGCTGTGAAGCAAATTGGATCATCGTGAAAGACACAATATAAATGCAGTCATAGAATCAATGTAAGGAATCTTACAACACCAGGTTATAGTCCAACAAATTTATTTTAAAATCACAAGCTTTCGGAGATTATCTCCTTCGTCAGATGATTGAATGAAAAGGTTCTCAAATCGAGTGTACTGGGACGTGCTGTTCTCCGTGACTGGCCTGTTTGAATAACAACGACACCTTTTGATTGGTGTGATGCTGTCCCAACATCGTATAAGATATGCGATTTGAGAACCTTTTCATTCAATCATCTGACGAAGGGGATAATCTCCGAAAGCTTGTGATTTTAAAATAAATTTGTTGGACTATAACCTGGTGTTGTAAGATTCCTTACATTTGTCCACCCCAGTCCATCACCGGCATCTCCACATCATAGAATCATACAGCACAAGAGGCGGCCATTCGGCCCATCATGCCTATGCCGGCTCTTTGAAAGAGATATCCAATTAGTCCCACTCCCCTGCTCTTTCCCCATAGCCCTGCAAATTTTTCCCCTTCAAGTATTTATCCAATTCCATTTTGAAAGTTATTATTGAATCTGCTTCCACCGCCCTTTCAGGCAGCGCATTCCAGATCAGAACAACTCGATGTGTAAAAAAAAAAATTCTTTCTCCCCTTTGGTTCTTTTTAATCAGAATTCCAGGCCCAGCAGGTTGGAGCCCATTAAATCCATTGTCCCCGTGAGAGGCCATCGGATCATCGGGCCTCGGCCTCGCCGCCACCCGACCTGCTGCCTGCGCCGGCCCAGTGAGCGGGTCAGACCCCACGTTACGACCGACGGCCTGATCCACATAAAGGCCCCTCCCTGCGGAGCGACCCTGGGCCGCAAGGTGCTCGGCGCCGCGAGGCCGCGTGGGAGCCGTAGTGCCGAGCCAGGCCCAGGCCGCTGACCCAATCCAGGCCGCTTCCGCATCGGGTCCCGAGCCCGACTCCATTGTGACCGAGGTGCGTGTTCCCGAGCAGCCGCTGCGCCATGTCGCGTAGGCCCCGGGCCGGCCTCCCTCCCGCCGGCTGAGCCAGCCTATCACCGCGGGCGGGCGGGCGGCCCTCACAGCCCCGCTCTGTGTCCCAGCGGCCGGGGCCCTCTCGGTACCCCGCTCCCCCTGACGGCCCGGACCCGGGTCCGCTCGGTACCCCGCTCCCCGGCCGCACTCACTTGTCCTTTTCGGTGCCGAAAATCGAGGCCAAATACTCCGCCATCTTCAGCACCGCTCGCGCCGCGCGGTGTACGTCACCACTTTCCGGGTTCACGTGATACACAAAGACCGATCCGCCAGTCTGCGCATCACGTGGCCACTTGGAGCGAGGCGGGAACAGATCACGTGACCGCGCATCGTCTCCATGGAGACGGAGCTGGAGTCGACTCCTGCAGATGAAACCGCCTTCGTTGGGCGGAGGGGAGGCTGCTGGAGTGCGGGGCCTGAGGCGGAGGGGAGGCTGCTGGAGTGCGGGGCCTGAGGCGGAGGGGAGGCTGCTGGAGTGCGGGGCCTGAGGCGGAGGGGAGGCTGCTGGAGTGCGGGGCCTGAGGCGGAGGGGAGGCTGCTGGAGTGCGGGGCCTGAGGCGGAGGGGAGGCTGCTGGAGTGCGGGGCCTGAGGCGGAGGGGAGGCTGCTGGAGTGCGGGGCCTGAGGCGGAGGGGAGGCTGCTGGAGTGCGGGGCCTGAGGCGGAGGGGAGGCTGCTGGAGTGCGGGGCCTGAGGCGGAGGGGAGGCTGCTGGAGTGCGGGGCCTGAGGCGGAGGGGAGGCTGCTGGAGTGCGGGGCCTGAGGCGGAGGGGAGGCTGCTGGAGTGCGGGGCCTGAGGCGGAGGGGAGGCTGCTGGAGTGCGGGGCCTGAGGCGGAGGCCTTTTATTTTAAAGTTCAGTCAGAATGACGCTTTTTTTTTGTATTTCAGGCCCCCCTTTCATAAGGGGGCTTAGGGTGTGTTCATGTGCAGAAAACCAATAAACCCAAAATAAGTGTCAAATTAAAGTTTTATTTTATCGGTCCAGGATGCACTCCAGCCCCTGCGGTCACAGAAAGTGAGGCGGAGGCCTGTGTTGGGGCAGACAGGAGTCGGCCAGGGCCCAGTGGTCCCCCTCCCGCCTCTGAGTCAGAAGGTCGTGGTTTTTTTTTTCCTTTTATAAGAAGGGGAGGTGTGGGGTGTGCTTAACAACTAAAAACCAAACAAACCAAAACCAAGTGTTCAAATCAAAATTTTATTATCCTCGTTCAGGATGCACTCCAGCCCCTGCGGTGCCCAACGGTCGCGGAAAGCCTCAAGCGTACCGGCAGACACCGCGTGCTCCATCTCCAGGGCCACCCGGGCGCGGAGCAACCCGCGAAAGAGAGGCAGACAGGCCGAGCGCCCGCCCCCACGGACCGCGAGCATCCTGGACCTGTGGATAGCCACCTTGGACAGGCCCAGGAGCAGGCCCACGAGGACGTCCACCGACCTGCCCGCCCCCCTCCTCACCGGGCGGCCAAAGATCAGGAGCGTGGGACTGAAGTGCAGCCAGAACTTGAGGAGCAGCCCCTCCAAATAATGGAACAGGGGCTGCAGTCTCGCACACCCAGTGTACAAATGAAAAACGGACTCCTCCAGGCCGCAGAAAATGCAAGCGGCCTGGGTGTCCGTAAAATGGCGTAGCTGCCTATTGCACGGGACTGCTCCGTGCAACACCCTCCACCCCAGATCCCCAAAGTAACATGGGAGGACCCTCGCATAGAGAGCCTCCCACTGGGGACCTCCGCCGGACGGCAGGATGGCACGCCAGGGCGTGTCCGGGCGAGAGACGAGGGCGAGGAAGTGGATGGTGTGCAGGAGCAGCCCGTACAGGAAATCCCTCCGCGCGGTGTGAAACGGCACAGAGGGAATTTCCGAGAGACGGCTCAAGTTGTGAGGCGCGGCCCTCCGAGGGAGGTTCCGGGGTTTGGCGCCGAGGAGGAATTCCGTCCGAACGGGGGTCAGGTCGGACGGGATGGCTCCGCACGCTTGAGCCGCCTCCACACCCCGAGTGGAGTCAGGGCCGAGCGCTGATTTCAATGCCTGGATGGCGGCGGCCGCGTCCCCGGCACGCCACGAGGACATGCGAGCGGCGAGCGCCCACGGCTCGAGCCAACCCGACCCTCCGCCATCCAGGACGTCCCTGACTCTGGTCACCCGACCGGCCACAGCCCTCCGCTCCGTCAGCCACGAGCGGCCGAAGCCGACATCGCGGAGGAACGGATTCCCGAGCAGCGGCTCCTGCAGGACGGCCGCTACCCCCGACGGGCGAGAGCTCCGGCTGGAGGCGACCAAAGGTCGTGGGTTCAAGTCCCACTCCAAAGATTCCAGCATATAATCCAGGCTGATACTGCCCCCACCCTAAGTGCTGGAGGGGATCCCCCTCTCAGTGCTGGTGCCCCTCTCCCCTCAATACTGGAGGGAATTACCCCCCCCCCCCAGCTTGCTGTACAGGGCATAGGTGACTGGGTAATGTCCCCATGGGGAGTGAGAGTGTTCTCTATTATTGGGTAAACTTAGGAACGTACAGGAGGAGGCCATTCAGCCCCTCAATCCTGTTCCATCAGTTAATTAGATAATGGCTGATCTGTATCTTAACTCCAGCCTTTGCTCCATATCCCTTGATATCCTTACCTAATATAAATCTATTAATCTCAGACATGAAAATTTCAATTGGCACCCAGCATCCACAGCCTTTTGGAGGAGAGTGTTCCAGATTTCCACGGTCCCTTATGTGAAAAAGTGCTTCCTGATTTGACTCCTGAACGGCCCAGGTCTAATCTTAAGATCGTGTCCCCTTGTTCTGGATTCCCCCACCAGAAGAAATAGTTTCTCTGTATTTTTTTAATATTCATTGTTGAAATGTGGGTGTCACAGGCAAAGCCGGCATTTATTACCCATCCCTAGATGCCCTCGAGAAGGTGGTAATGGGCCTTCTTGAACTGCTGCAGTCTGTGTGGTGAAGGTATGCACACAGTGCTGTTAGGTAGGGAGTTCCAGGATTTTGGCCCAGCAACGATGAAAAAACGGCGATATATGTCCAAGTCGGGATGGTGTGTCACTGTCGGAAGGGCAGTACTGAGGGACCGTTGCACTGTCAGAGGGGCAGTAATGAGGGAGTGCTATACTGTCGGAGGGGCAGTACTGAGGGTGCGCTGCACTGTTGGAGGGTCATTACCGAGGAAGTGCTGCACTGTCGGAGGTGCTGTCTTTGGGGTGACATGTTAAACTGAGGCCCCATCTGCCCGCTCAGGTGGATGTAAAAGATCCCGTGGGATTATTTAGAAGAAAAGATGGGGAGCTCTCCCCGGTGTCCTGGCCAATATTTATCCCTCAACCAACATCGCTAAAATAGATGATCTGGTCATTATCACATTGCTGTCTGTGGGATCTTGCTGTAGGCAAATGGCTGCTGCGTTTCCTACATTACAACAGTGACTACACTTCAAAAGTACTTCATTAGCTGTAAAGTGGTTTTGGATGACCTGTGATAGTGAAAGGTACTAAAGAAATGCAAGTCTTATGGGGTCAGCTTCTACGTGTACAGAATGGGTTTTGATTGAAGACACCCAGCCCTGGCGGAAGGGAACCTTTGCTGAACAGACCATGTAGTCGCCATAGGCTCCCACACCAAGGGCTGGACCCTTAGCCAATCCTCATCACCTAGATCTGAGGGAGGGTTCAGAGGCCGGCGTTTGTCTCCATCCGTTTTGAAAAGTTGCCCTAGACCAGTCAGCCTGGAACAGTCTGAGAGACTGGTGAGGTCCCGCCTTCTATTGTGAAGCTCCAGGCTGAGGCCTGAATTCGCATGGCCTGCAAGAGGAAAGGTCAGTGGCAGTTAATTTAGGGACTGTTCACTTGTAAATGCAGGGCAGGGTCCAAGGAATGATAAATGGATATATCTCTGAAAACTGTATTCTGCACATTCATGTATTTTATGTAAAATAACCCATTTTTATTGATTTATAACTTGCCTCATCTCACTAGAGTGCTTGTCAGTCTGCTGTCCAAATAGGCAGGCGATCTGCACTTGGTGACCCACGGAGTGTGAGATTATGATGTCCATTTCACACAAGGAGGGGTGTTGGATTTGTGATCCCTGGGTCAGACCGTTATTTAACTAGAGTCCAATAAGAACATAAGAAATAGGAGCAGGAGTAGGCCATGCAGCCCCTCGAGCCTGCTGGATTCATTCATTAAGATCATAGCTGATCTTCAACCTCAACTGCACATTCCTGCCCGATCCCCATATCCTTTGATCCTTTGATTCCCCTAGAGTCCAAAAATCTATCGATCTCAGTTTTGAATATACTCAACTGAGCATCCACAGCCCTCTGAGTGAAGAAATTCCACCTCATTTCAGTCCTAAATGTCCGACCCCTTATCCTTAGACTGTGACCCCTAGTTCTAGTCTCTCCAGCCAGGGGAAACAACCTCTCAGCATCTATCCTGTCAAGCCCTCTTAGTATCTTAAATGTTTCAATGAGATCACCTCTCATTCTTCTAAACTCCAGAGAATTTGGGCCCAATCTACTCAATCTCTCCTCGTAGGAGAACCCTCTCACCCAGGAATCAATCTAGTGAACCTTCATTGCACCACCTCTAAGGCAAGTATATCCTTCATAGAAACATAGAAAATAGGAGCAGGATTAGGCCATTCGGCCCTTCGAGCCTGCTCCACCGTTCAGTATGATCATGGCTGATCCTCCATCTCAATACCATATTCCCGTTCTCTCCCCATACCCCTTGATGCCTTTTGTGTCTAGAAATCTATCGAGCTCCTTCTTCAATATATTCAGTGACTTAGTCTCCACAGCCTTCTGAGGTAGAGAATTCCACAGGTTCACCATCCTCTGAGTGAAGAAATTTCTCCTCATCTCAGTCTTAAATGTCCTACCCCATATCCTGAGACTGTGACCCCTCGTTCTGGAACTCCCAGCCGGGGGAAACATCCTCCCTGCATCCAGTCTGTCTAGCCCTGTCAGAATTTTATATGTTTCAATAGGATCCCCTCTCATTCTTCTAAACTCGAGTGAATACAGGCCGAGTCGACCCAGTCTCTCCTCATACGACAGTCCTGCCATCCCAGGGATCAGTCTGGTAAACCTTCGCTGCACTCCCTCTATGGCAAGTATAGCCTTTCTTAGGTAAGGAGACCAAAACTGCACATAATACTCCAGGTGTGGTCTCATCAAGGCCCTGTATAACTGCATTAAGACATCCTTGCTCCTATACTCAAATCCTCTTGCAATGAAGGCCAACATACCATTTGCCTTCCTAACTGCTTGCTGCACCTGCATCTTTGCTTTCAGTGACTGGTGTACAAGGACACCCAGGTCCCTTTGTACATCAACATTCCCCAATCTGTCACCGTTTAAATAATGCTTTGCCTTTCTGTTTTTCCTTCCAAAGTGGATAACTTCACATTTATCCACATTACACTGCATCTGCTATGTGTTTGCCCACTCACTCAACTTGACTAAATCACATTGAAGCCTCTTTGCATCCTCCTCACAACTCACGATCCCACCTAGTTTTGTGTCGTCAGCAAACTTGGAAATATTACATTTGGTTCCCTCATCCAAATCATTGATATATATTGTGAATAGCTGGGGCCCAAGCACCGATCCCTGCGGTACCCCGCTAGTCACCGCCTGCCACCCTGAAAAAGACCCATTTATTCCTACTTTCTGTTTCCTGTCTGTTAACCAATTTTCAATCCATGCCAGTATATTACCCCCAATCCCATGTGCTTTAATTTTGCACACTAACCTCTTATGTGGGACTTTATCAAAGGCCTTCTGAAAATCCAAATAAACCACATCCACTGGTTCTCCCTTATCTATTCTACCAGTTACATCCTCAAAAAACTCCAGTAGTTTTGTCAAACATGATTTCCCTTTCATAAATCTATGTTGACTTTGTCTAATCCTGTTATTTTCTAAGTGTCCTGTTATCACATCCTTTATAGTAGACTTTAGCATTTTCCCTACTACTGATGTTAGGCTAACTGGTCTGTAGTTCCCTGTTTTCTCTCTCCCTCTTTTAAATAGTGGGGTTACATTTGCCACCCTCCAATCTGCACGATCTGCTCCATAATCTATAGAACTTTGGAAGATGACAACTAATGCATCCACTATTTCCATGGCTACCTCTTTTAGTACTCTGGGATGCAGATTATCAGGTCCTGGGGATTTATCGGCTTTCAGTCCCATTAATTTCTCCAGCACTATTTTTTTTACCAATACTAATTTCCTTTAATTCCTCCTTCTCACTAGTCCCTTGGTTCCCTAGCATTTCTGGGAAGTTATTTGTTTCCTCTTCCATGAAGACAGCACCAAAGTATTTGTTTAATTGCTCTGCCATTTCTCTGTTCCCGATCATAAATTCTCCCATTTCTGACTGTAAGAGACCTATATTTGTCTTCACTCATCTTTTTCTGTTTACATACTTGTAGAAGCTTTTACAGTCTACTTTTATGTTACTTGCAAGTTTACTCTCATACTCTATTTTTCCCCTCTGAATCAATCTCTCGGTCCTTTTTTGCTGAATTCTAAACTGCTCCCAATCCTCAGGCTTACTACTTTTTCTGGCAACTTTATATGACTCCTCTTTGGATCTAATACTATCCTTAATTTCTTTTGTTAGCCATGGTTGGGCCGCATTTCCTTTTGTGTTTTTGCGCCAGAAAGAAAGTTGTTCCTTAAATGCTAGCCATTGCCTATCCACCGTCTTGCCTTTTAATGAAGCTTCCCAATCTATCATAGTCAACTCACTCCTCATACCTTTGTAGTTTCCTTTGTTTAGATTTAGGACCCTAGTTTCGGATTGGACTACTTCACTTTCCATCTTAATGAAGAATTCTATCATGTAATGGTCACTCTTCCCTAAAGGACCCCGCACAACAAGATTATTAATTAACCCCTTCTCATTGCACAATACCCAATCTAGGATAGCCTGTTCCCTGGTTGGCTTCTCAACGTACTGGTCTAAAAAACCATCTCGTACACACTCCAGGAATTCATCCTCCTTGTTACACGCATCTCTAATTTCCTGTTTGATGCCATCCCCTACATTACCACTACTGTTTAGAGGCCTATAGACAACTCCCACCAGTGTTTTCTGCCCCTTGGTGTTTCTTAACTCCACCCAGACTGATTTTACATCTTGATTTTCTGAGCCAATATCCTTTCTCACTATTGCTCTGATTTCATCCTTTACTAACAATGCCACCCCACCTCCTTTTCCTTTTTGCCTGTCCTTCCTAAATATTGAATACCCTTGGATATTAAGCTCCCAGCCTTGGTCACCCTGCAGCCATGTCTCTGTATTTGCTAATATATCACATCCGTTTACATCTATTTGCGCTGTTAATTCATCTACCTTATTACGAATGCTTCGTGCATTCAGATACAGTGCCTTTAGATTTGTCTTTTTAACATTTTTAGACATCATAACATTTTTTTGTACTATGGTCCTATTTGTCTTATTACCATTTTTTCTTACCCGGACCCTATTTGTTAGTGCACTCTTTTGTTTGTATGTTCTGTCCCTTCCTGACACAATCTGGTTATCCTTACCCCAATCACTTTCCTGCACTGCTTCCTTGTCTTTTCTCTCCACCGGGACCCTCCCCCCTCCCCCTTATTTAGTTTAAAGCCCTAGTTACCTCCCTAGTTATTCGATTCGCTAGAACACTGGTCCCAGCATGGTCCAGGTGAAGCCCGTCCCAACGGAACAGCTCTCTTTCCCCAGTACTGGTGCCAGTGCCCCATGAATCGAAACCCACTTCTCCCACACCAATCTTTGAGCCACGCATTCATCTCCCTGATCCTATTGACCCTATGCCAATTTGCTCGTGGCTCAGGTAATAATCCAGAGATTATTATATAACCTTTGTGGTTCTGCTTCCTTAGATAAGGAGACCAAAACTGTTCACAGTACTCCAGATGTGGTGTCACCAAAGCCCTGTATAACTGCAGCAAGACTTTTTTTATTCGTTCATGGGATGTGAGCATTGCTGGCAAGACCAGCAATTATTTCCTGTTCCTTACTCTTGCACTCCAACCCCCTTGCAATAAAGGCCAACATACCATTTGCCTTCCTAATTGCTTGCTGTACCTGCATGTTAACTTTCTGTGTTATGACTCTCCCATAATGATTGTCAGTGCCTCACAAATCTTTTGTTTTGAGTCTAATTAGCCTGTCAAGGACTTCGATCTCATTGGTTTTACTTTTGATATCTCTGTTTGGAGAGGACATGTTGCTTATGTCTTCCCTTGTGAATACTTGGAGGAAGTCTTCATACAGGTGAAGATTTTAAATCTGAGATTGATAGATTTTTGTTAACCAAAGGTATTAAGGGATATGGGGCTAAAGCGGGTATATAGAGTTAGGTGACAGATCAGCCATGATATCATTGAATGGCGGAACAGGCTCGAGGGGCTGAATGTTCCTGTGTTCCCAGGTGAGCATTGACACTCAGGGCTTCCTGGGCAAAACTGTGGCAGGTGGATTTCAACGAAGGTAAGTGTGAGGTCATCCAATTTCGACTAAAAAACGATCAATCTGAGTATTTTTTAAATGGTGAAAAGCTCGGAACAGTGGAAGTCCAAAGAGATTTAGGGGTCCATGTACACAGATCACTAAAATGTAGTGGTCAGGTCCGAAAAATAATCAAAACGGCTAATGGAATGTTAGCCTTTATAACGAGAGGGCTCGAATATAAAGGGGAGGAAGTTTTACTACAGCTATACAAAGCCCTGGTTAGACCACATCTGGAGTGCTGTGTACAGTTCTGGGCACCGCACCTTAGAAAGGATATAATGGCTTGGAAGGAGTGCAGCACAGATTCACCAGAATGTTACTGGGCTCCAAGGGTTAGATTACGAGGAGAGATTACATAAACTAGGCTTGTATTCTGATTCTAAACAACTTGTGATGTACAGTTTATATTGGAGTGATTGAACTGTTCTGTTAAAATAACTTTCTGTGCCTTTGGCGCTCCCACTTTCTTGCTCTTGTGCTCTCGTATCACCTGCTGTTAAACAAATAAAAACTCAAAGTTGCTTTGGATCATTGATGCTTTGGATCATTGATGCATTGTAACCGACCTTGTTGCGGTCGGTTACAATGATCGTTTCAGTTTAAATTTCATCGGACACTCCGTTGCGCTGTTAAGGGGTGATTTGATTGATGTTTTTAGGATTTTGAAAGGAATTGATAGGGTAGATAGAGAGAAACTTTTTCTGCTGGTGGGGGAGGCTAGGATAAGGGGACATAACTAAAATCAGAGCCAGGCCATTTAGGAGAGAAGTTAGGAAACACTTCTTCACGCAAAGGGTGGTAGAAGTGTGGAACCCTCTCCCACAAAAAGCACTAGATGCTAGCTCAATTAATAATTTTAAGTTGGAGATGGATAGATTTTTGCTAGTCAAAGGGAATTAAGGGATATGGAGCTAAAGCGGGTGGACAGAGTTAGGATACAGATCAGTCACAATCTCATTGAATGGCTTGAGATACTGAATGGCCTCGTCCTGTTCCTATGTTCACGCACTTTGTCAACAAGTAGATATACACCATAGAGAATCTGCCAACTCTGATTCTAAACAACTTGTGATTTACAGTTTATATTGGAATGATTGAACTGTTCCGTTGAAATAACTTTCTGTGCCTCTGGCGCTCCCACTCTCTTGCTCTTGTGCTCTCGTATCACCTGCTTGAAACTATTATAATTTTAAACGAAAACAAATAAAAACTCAAAGTTGCTTTGGAAACCTTGTTGCGGTCGGTTACAATGATCGTTTCAGTTTAAATTTCATCGGACACTCCGTTGCGCTCTGCCACTAACTGAACCCAATTAGAAATTTCCGAGCCTGCTGCCGCGTCCTTTTAATACAGAGACGGAGCCTTGTCGGTGAGAAGGTGTGAAGAATGTGCCTGTGATAACACAGCCTGCGTTGACCCTTTGTCTGCACTGATGTCATGGTGGGGCGATGGGACGGGCGGATTTACTCATTCACACTGTGACCGCCTTCATTCAAAAACCACTCTCAGTTCAGCTGAAGTTGCTGAGCTCGTCTTGACTTCTGGCCAATACATCACCGAAATTACATTCCTTGCTGCTACACAATGGACTGAGCACAGCCGGCATTTGCTGCATTGGATGTTCTATGGCGGTGAGCTGGAAAACTGATCCGCTTTTTGATCTATTAAACCCTCATCAGGCAGTCGAGGCGCCTGATAAACAAACTGCGGGGAGTGTGGAATCAGCTCGCAAACTATCCGCTTACGTGACATCTCAACAACGGCTAGTGCCCGTATTACAGATCCCACACTGGGGAATCGGTCACATCAAGTTTACAGCACAGAAACAGGCCATTCGACCCAACTGGTCTATGTCAACATTTATGCTCCACACGAGCCTCTTCCCTCCTCTCTTCATCTCACCCTATCAGCATATCCTTCTATTCCTTTCTCCCTCATGTGCTTATCTAGCTTCCCCTTAAATTCATCTATGCTGTTCGCCTCAACTACTCTTTGTGATCGCAAGTTCCACATTCTTACTGTTCTCTGGGTAAACAAGTTTCTCCTGAATTCCTTACTGGATTTACTAGTGACCACCTTATATTTAAAACTTCTAGTTTTGGACTCCCCTACAAGTGGAAACATTTTCTCTATGTCTCCCCTATCAAACCCTATCATTATCTTAAAGATCTCTATCAGGTCACCCCTCAGTCTTTTTTCTAGAGAAAAGAGCTTCAGCCTCTTCAGCCTTTCCTGATAAGGATATCCTCTCAGTTCTGGTATCATTCTTGTAAATCTTTTTGAACCTTCTCCAGTGTCTCCATATCCTTTTTATAATATGGAGACTAGAACTGTTCACAGTAACCAAGTGTTGTCTAACCAAGATTCTGTACAAGTTTAATATAACTTCTCTGCTTTTCAATTCTATCCCTCTAGAAATGAACCCGAGTGTTTGGTTCCCCAACCCCCCCTTCCCCCCTTCCGCAGTGCTTGATTTCCCCCCAGCCAGTGCTGCCGCCCCCGGTGCTGGCAGCTGCCCCCAGTGCTTCCCCCCCCTCAATTCCTGCGGCCCACCCCCAAGGGCTGGAGGGGATTTCCCCCCCAGTGCTATACAGGGCTTGCGTGACCGGGTGAGAGTGTACTCTATTATCGGGCAAACATAGGAACATTCAGGAGGTAGCCATTCAGCCCCTCGAGACTGTTCTGTCAGTCAATTAGATAGCAGCTGATCTGTAGCTCAACTCCATTTACCCGTCTTTGCTCCATATCCCTTGATACCCTTACCTAATACAAATCTATCGATCTCAGACATGGAAATTTCAATTGACCCCCAACATCCACAGCCTTTTGGAGGAGAGTGTTCCAGATTTCCACCGTCCTTTGTGTGAAGAAGTGCTTCCTGATTTGACTCCCGAACGGCCTAGCTCTAATCTTAAGATCGTGTCCCCTTGTTCTGGATTCCCCCACCAGAAGAAATAGTTTCTCTGTAATTTTTTTAATATTCATTGTTGAAATGTGGGCATCACTGGCCAGCATTTATTGCCCATCCCTAATTGCCCTTGAGAAGGTGGTGATGAGCCTTCTTGAACCGCTGCAGTCCATGTGGTGAAGGTTCTCTCTCAGTGCTGTTAGGTAGGGAGTTCCAAGATTTTGACCCAGCGACAATGAAGGAACGGCGATATATGTCCAAGTCAGGATGGTGTGTGACTTGGTGGTGATGGTGTTGTTCCCATGCACCTGGTGCCCTTGTCCTTCTAGGTGGTGGAGGTCACGGGTTTAGGAGATGCTGTCAAAGACGCCTTGGTGAGTTGCTGCAATGCATCCTGTAGATAGTACACACTGCAGGCATGGTACACTGGCGGTGGAGGGAGTGGGTCATTAAGGTGATGGATGGGCTGCCGATCAAGCGGGCTACTTTCTCCTGGATAGTGTGGAGCTTCTTGAGTGTTGCTGCAGCTGCAGCCATCCAGGCAAGTGGAGAATATTCCATCACACTCCTGACTTGTGCCTTGTCGGTGGTGGAGAGGCTTTGGGGAGTCAGGAGATGATCCACTTGCCACAGAATACTCAGCCTCTGACCTGCTCTTGTAGCCATGGCATATATGCGGCTGGTTCAATTGAGTTTCTTGTCAATGGTAACCTCCAGGACATTGATGGTGGGGGATTTGGCGATGGTAATGCCATTGAATGTCATGGGGAGGTGGTTAGACTCTCTTGTTGGAGATGGTCATTGCCTAGCATTTGTGTGGCATGAATGTTACTTGCCACTTATCAGCCCAAGCCTGAATGTTGTCCAGGTCTTGCTGCATGCGGGCACTGACTGCTTCATTATCTGAGGAATTCCGAATGGAACTGAACACTGTGCAATCATCAGCGAACAGTTCCACTTCTGACATTATGGAGGGAACGTCATTGATGAAGCAGCTGAAGATAGTTGGGCCTTGTACGCTGCCCTGAGGAACTCCTGCAGCGATATCCTGGGGCTGAGATGATTGGCCTCCAACAACTACTACCATTTTCCTTTGTGCCAGGTATGACTCCAGCCATTGGAGAGTTTTCCTCCTGATCCCCATTGACCAGATTTACTGGGGCTTCTTGGTGCCACACTCGGTCAAATGCTGCCTTGATGTCAAGGGCAGTCACTCTCACCCACCTCTGGAATTCAGCTCTTTTGTCCATGTTTGGACCAATGCTGTAACGAGGTCCGGGTAGAACCCAAACTGAGCATTGGTGAGCAGATTATTATACTCTATCATATCCCTTTATCATTTTAAACACCTCGATTAGATCAACCCTCAACCTGACATACCAAGGTGTGGAGATGCCGGTGATGGACTGGGGTGTACAAATGTAAGGAATCTTACAACACCAGGTTATAGTCCAACAGTTTTATTTGAAAATCACAAGCTTTCGGAGGCTTTCTCCTTCGTCAGGTGAGTGTCGAGATTCATTGAAAATTACCGCATATATAGTCATAGAACAATCTCTGGTGATTACAGATAATCTTTCCAACTGCCCGTTATCAAGGCCATCAAATGAATTGAATAGTGTTCAGACAGAGAAACCTTAGATACCAGACAACTGAATATACAAACGGCCAGAACCAAAGACAGAGAGGGAGAGAGAGAGAGAAACATCCGAAAGAAAGAGAAAGAGAGAGAATGACCAGTTGTATTAAAAACAGATAACTTTTTTTTCCCCTGGTGGGGTTACGTGTAGCGCGACATGAACCCAAGATCCCGGTTGAGGCCGTCCTCATGGGTGCGGAACTTGGCTATCAATTTCTGCTCGACGATTTTGCGTTGTCGTGTGTCTCGAAGGCCGCCTTGGAGAACCCTTACCCGAAGATTGGTCGCTGAATGTCCTTGACTGCTGAAGTGTTCCCCGACTGGGAGGGAACCCTCCTGTCTGGCGATTGTTGCGCAGTGTCCGTTCATCCGTTGTCGCAGTGTCTGCATGGTCTCGCCAATGTACCATGCTCCGGGGCATCCTTTCCTGCAACGTATGAGGTAGACAACGTTGGCCGAGTCACAGGAGTACGAACCATGTACCTGGTGGGTGGTGTCCTCTCGTGTGACGGTGGTATCTGTGTCGATGATCTGGCATATCTTGCAGAGATTGCCGTGGCAGGGCTGTGTGGTGTCGTGGACGCTGTTCTCCTGAAAGCTGGGTAATTTGCTGCGAACGATGGTCTGTTTGAGGTTGGGTGGCTGTTTGAAGGTGAGTAGTGGAGGCGTGGGGATGGCCTTAGCGAGGTGTTCGACGTCATTGATGACATGTTGAAGGCTGCGGAGAACATGGCGCAGTTTCTCCGCTCCGGGGAAGTACTGGACGACGAAGGGTACTCTGTTGGTTGCGTCCCGTGTTTGTCTTCTGACACTCACCTGACGAAGGAGAAAGCCTCCGAAAGCTTGTGATTTTCAAATAAAACTGTTGGACTATAACCTGGTGTTGTAAGATTCCTTACATTTATATACCAAGGGAATACAAGCCAAGTTTATGCAACCTGTTTTCATAATTTAACCCCTTTAGCCCCGGTATCACTCTAGTGAATCTGCGCTGTACCCCTTCCAAGGCCAATATAGCCTTCCTGAGGTGCGGTGCCCAGAACTGAATGCAGTATCTCCAGATGGGGTCTAACCAAGGCTGTGTATAAGTGCAGCATAACGTCCTCCCCTTTGTATTCCAGTCCCCATGAGATAGGAGCCAACATTCCATTAGCCTTTTTAATTATCTTTGTACTTGTGCACTGGCTTTTAGTGATTTGTGCACATGGACAGTGATGCATTGTTTTCCAGAGCTAAGGGCTTCATGACTTTTCCAAAGAATGCTGACTTTTGGAAGGAAGAGAGCTCTTCACTAATTGAGTGGCAGGCTTCCCAAAAGTGCAAGGCCTTACTGATGAATGCCATGTGGCCATATGGGCTCCTTGCACCAACACTATGGTTAAAAAGGACCTCCAGTCCATCAATGTGCAGGCTGTATATGACTCTTACAACTACATTTATTCTACACCAGTCTACAGTCCCATAGGCATGTCTACCCTAGATGGATGGACCCTGTGTGACCAAGAGTTCCCCCCACACGGCGGCTGACGACACCAGTGAGGGATTCAAGTACTGGAGCAGAAACCAAATATAAGGAGGCACATGGCTCCACAAGGGGGCAGGTAGAACACACAGCAGGTCTGCTGTATGCATTGCTCCAGGGCCTCTGCTGTACAGCCCTGAAAAGCTCTACAAAATCATAATTTTTATGCCGTATACTGCATAGTGATGCTATTAGAAAAGGACCAAAGAGAGACCGGGGCTCCCCTGCTGCCACCTGCAAATGCTTTCCTTTACCCAGTGCCCACCTCTCTAACTCTATCGCTATGTCCATCTCCGTCTCCATCTCTATCTCTTCCCCCACACCGGATGTTCCTGGGCTGATGCTGGTCTGGAGTGATGCTGTTTCCTGTGTCCTGTGATAGTGATGAGCCCTCAGCCTTGGGCTCTGCTAGCTGTGGTTTCTCATTTGTACCTAATGGAAATATAATCAGAAGTATATACTGTAATGTACAAAATGGTGCTTATAACAGATCAAAGTAGCCAGTTCGTGCCACGTGATGATACGGTGCTGCCTGCTAAGTACCCTATTGGCAGAATACCTGTGTGTGTGACAAATTCTTTGAGGGAAGAAAAGATTGAAAGAATGTGTACAAGCCTGGAGACTAGCCACCTGCATGTTCCTCTCCAATGGGCTTAATAGAGAGTTTGTTGGCCATAATAACCAGCCTGAGCTCGCCAGGCTGCTTAGAGACTTGCGATTGAGTGCGCCCCTCCATTTGTCTGCCTCGCCCTTTGGTGACACAAGTTTTTCCTGCAATCACGAGGAAATTGATGAAATGCTGACTGTTTTATGACTTTTTACTAGATTGAACCTGTGTCCCGCTTGCCCTACTCGCAATGTTTAATTTAAAGTAGTATTCCTGATTAACCTTTTCTATATTATTCACTGTCTTATATCTCTCTACAAGATCACCTCTCCGATGCCTCCTTTGCAAAGAATCATAGTATCTACAGAATTTGTGATGGGGGCAAAACGGGCTGGGGACTTGGTGTAACTGGGTCCCACCCCAAATTTGCCCCTCATCACCCAGCTAACGGTGGTTTTGCACCCCCCAGAACATAGGAACATAGGAATAGGAGTAGGCCATTCAGCACCTTGTGCCTGCTCCGCCATTTGATAAGATCATGGTTGATCTGTGATCTAACTCCATATACCTGCCTTTGGCCCATACCCCTTAATACCTTTGCTGGCCAAAAAGCTATCTATCTCAGATTTAAATTTAGCAATTGAGCTAGTATCAATTGCCGTTTGCAGAAGAGAGTTCCAAACTTCTACAACCCTTTGTGTGCAGAAATGTTTTCTAATTTCACTCC
>NW_027138640.1:0-40045 GCF_035084215.1 Heptranchias perlo
TAGAGAGCAGCTCATCGAAGAGCACTTCACCTAAACCATCCCCAAATACACCAACAGTCCCACTATCCTTACCACCGTCCTTCAGTCCAGCCTTATAGGTCTTCCCTCACTTAACTACAAGTATAAACACGAACACCAAATCCAGAACAAAAAACAAATTTGTCAAACAACTCAATGACATCTCAATCTAACAGTTAACAGAAATAATTATGAATCACCCTTGTGCAAGTCCCTTGTGCCTATATTGGTGCTCCAATGAAGTGTTTCCCCAGTAGCTGCAGCTTGGGTGGTGGAAGGCTGCTGAGCTTCAATTGAAGACACTTTACATGGCTGTGGAGGACGACCTCGAGCAGCTTTGGGCCTCGGGGGCCCGGCTGTAGACTGCAGCATCTCGGCATGTGCAGGAGCAGTCTGGCTCAGCTGTTTGTGTGGCACTAACAAGGGCATTGGCAGAGTGGGTGGTAGGGGAGCAGACACGCTGTCATCCTGAAAGAGGAAAGTGATTTCAGACACTCTCGATATCTGATCCCCAAAAAGACAGCAGCCAGTGAATAGTGTGGCTGGCACTGGCTGCACGCCTAACTCATGATAATGAGCAGGCAGCACGAACATGTGGTGCTTGAGACAACACTAACAGTCTGAAGCAGTAATAATACCTTTCATGCTTCCCAGCATGCCATCTTGTAACTGTTCTGTTGTTTTTTAGTTGTTGTTAATAGTTTTAACCAGATTCTGTTCTTTGAGCAATCCAGAGTTTCCAGCCCATGCTTTTAGTTTTCTTTAGAAGTCCAAAATCCTTCATGAGCATGGGGGCCTTCCTGCCAGTTAACACCACCTTGTGCTGTGCAAGCTCGGTACGTGGTGAGTGAAATGCTGGAGTATTCAAAAATTGAAAACGGGTTCTGCAAGATGCACAGAACCCTCACTTGAATAAATTATTCTGGCCTTTAAATGTTCCCGATCTGCACTCTGCTGCCAGCACTTCGACCTTATTCAATAGGGTGGGCCACACACTCAAGTGTGTAAAACTAATTTTACATTGGACCCTTACAGAGAGACGAGACTTATCCTATCAGTCTCAGCTGGATTTGAACCCAGGTGATTCTTGGGATGAGAGGGTTGTCCTATGAGGAGACATTGAGTAGAATGGGCCTATATTCTGTGGAGTTTAGAAGAATGAGAGGTGATCTCATTGAAACGTATAAAATTTTTAGAGAGCTTGACAGGGTAGATGCTGAGAGGCTGTTTCCCCTGGCTGGAGAGTCTAGAACTAGGGATCATAATCTCAAGGTAAGAGGTTAGCCATTTAGGACCGAGATGAGGAAAAATTTCTTCACTCAGGGTTGTGAATCTTTGGAATTCCCTACACCAGGGGGCTGTGGATGCTCAGTCATTGAGTATATTCAAGACTGAGATTGATGGATATTTGGACACTAAGGGAATCAAGGGATATGGGGATCGGGCGGGAAAGTGGAGTTGAGGTTGAAAATCAGCCATGATCTTATTGAATGGCGGAGCAGGCTTGAGGGGCCTGCTCCTATTTCTTATATTCTTATGTGAAAGAGTACTGTGCTCTCCTCTCATTGTTTTTTTTAAGATATTAGTGCTCAATAAGTTCTGTTTTGCTCTTGCAGGTGTTAACACACAGTATAATATGTCTTTGAAAGTTGATGGAGCCTATGAAGAGGAGCAGGTCACCACTCTCAAACCTATCTCAAATCCTGTGTGGAATGAAAATTTTGTCTTCCACATAGACAAGAGCTTGGACCCAAAACTGAAGATTGACCTGATTCAAACCAGCACAGTACTGCAGGTGAGCAATCTGACCTCACACTGATCCCACTTCATACCAGCACAGTACTGCAGGTGAGCAATCTGACCTCACACTGATCCCACTTCAAACCAGCACAGTACTGCAGGTGAGCAACCTGTCCTCACACTGATCCCACTTCAAACCAGCACAGTACTGCAGGTGAGCAGTCTGACCTCACACTGATCCTACTTCAAACCAGCACAGTACTGCGGGTGAGCAATCTGACCACACACTGATCCCACTTCAAACCAGCACAGTACTGCAGGTGAGCAATCTGTCCTCACACTGATCCCACTTCAAACCAGCACAGTACTGCTGGTGAACAACCTGTCCTCACACTGATCCCACTTCAAACCAGCACAGTACTGCAGGTGAGCAACCTGTCCTCACACTGATCCCACTTCAAACCAGCACAGTACTGCAGGTGAGCAATCTGACCTCACACTGATCCCACTTCAAACCAGCACAGTACTGCAGGTGAGCAACCTGTCCTCACACTGATCCCACTTAAACATAGTCGCAGTTGACTTTTCAATGCACTGACAACAGCGTACCTGGATTGCACAGTCCAACGGGGAGGACAAATCAATGTTGTTGTGGCAATTGATGAAACGATTGGATATGTGTCTGGAGGGTGAAGTAATTGAGGGATGCAGTAAGAAGGTGGGTAGATGGGAATGATCTGTGATAAAGGGCGAGACTTGCTTGACCTTATGACATTTCTCTGCCTCCCAAAATTCTTATGTTCCAAAATTGTGGAATTTGTTGACCGACTCTTAAAAGTTAATCAATCAACTAATTGTTAAAACTTTATCAAAAGGGAAAAAATGACTGGTTGCCAATCAGTTACTAGTAAGTTGCATTTAAAATGGCTGCTGCCTTTTTGACCAATTAGAACTGTTATTGAATGACTTCAGAAATGTGACTTTTAGTCTCCTGCCATTATCACATTGTGGCAACATAGAATTATAGAATCTTACAGCACAGAAGGAGGCCATTTGGACCATCTTGCGTTTGCTGGCTCTTTGAAAGAGCTATCCAATTAATCACACTCCACTGCCCTTTCCCCATAGCCCTGCAATCTCTTTTGGACCTGCACAGCCTCCAGCTCCCATATTCAACTCGTCGTACACCCCACATGAAAAAGAGAAGTCCTCTCCACAGTAGACTAACCTCTCGTCCTGATGCCATGATGCCACTACGAATAAGGAAAGCATCGAGGGGATGGGTGTGGATTCTGGACAGGAAGTTGTAAAGAAAAGGCTGCAAGCATTAGTTAAGAATGTAAGCAGGCAGAAAGAATTGGGACTGTTCATAGGAACTGTTATTTATTGAAAAAAGACCACAGTCCATCTAGTTTGCCATCTACCATCCTAATAATCACATGATACAATGATAAAGGAGTTGTTGACTACACATGGCAATCAATCTCTATCAATTAGTCTACAATAGATCTAGACATGAGGTGAGGAAAACCCCCAGAGGTCCATAGGTCCAAAGTCACCTGTTCATCCCAAACCTGTTACACTTACCACATGTCATGTCTCAAATTACTCATCCCAAACCTGTTACACTTACCACATGTCATGTCTCAAATTACTCTAAAGATACTGTATCCCAAAATGTTATTTTCTGAAAGGAATCTATCATTTTCATTTGAATGAGTCATTACTATCTGCTTCCACCGTCTCCCTAGGTAGTCTGTTCCATAGATTAACCACTCCCTCACTGAAATAATGTTGCCACAGATCTGTTATGAATTTACCCCCCTTCAAGCACAGGCCGTGACCTCTGGTTCTACTGTTCTGGACAAAATGAAACAGCTTGTCATAGTCTACATTCTCTAGACCCTTCAGAATCCTAAAATCAGCAATCCTATCACTTCTTAACCTCTTTTCCAGTGAGAACATGCCCAATTTACATAATCACTCCTCGTAATTTAATCCCTCCAACAGCATAATCATTCTGGTAGCTCTCGTCTGTATCCTTTCATTAGCTGCAATATCTTTTTGTATTGTGGTGACCAGAACTGTGTATAGTATTCTAAGTGCGGCCACACCAGAGATCTATCAAGTGGCTCGATTACCCCGCTACTTTGACTCAATATTGATGTTTTAATGTATCCCAACATCGGATTTATTCACTGACATCAAGTATTGTTCAATTTATTGTCAATCAGGACCCCCAGATCTCTTTCATTTCATTTTATTTTCTTTCCTTTTAAGTAATAGTCCCTTCCTGGGTTTTTTGACCCCATATGAAGCACATTGCATTTCTCTACGTTGAATTTCATCTGCCACCTGTCTGCCCAATTGCCAAGTATATTCAAATCCTCCTGTAGCTTATCCTGTTCAGCTTTGGAGTATACGACCTTCATTAGCTTTGTATCATCTGCAAATTTAGCCACCGTGCCTGTGACCCCCTACCGCCAGATCATTTATGAAGATATTGAACAAGAGGTCCCATAACAGATCCCTGTGGGACCCCACTGGTCACATTCTCCCAGGCTAATGACAATCTCTGCACCACTGATCTCTGGGTTCTAGTAATCAACCAATTACGTATCCATTGTAAAATATGTCCAGCGATTCCTGCTTTCTTTATTTTCAGTACCAGCCTTTCCAAAGTGTTCAGGCAGACTTTGGAGTAGACAGGGAGTTCATGTGACCAATCGGGGCACAGCTAGACAAGGTGGTTACAGAGAACAGTTATTTTATAATCAAAATATATGTTCAATTTTTTTTAATAAGTTTATTCTATTTTTAAAGAACACAATCACCTGAACAATGAAATGACTACCTCGAGTAACAATAACATAACACAAGGTATAAAGGGATCTAGGGGTACAGATTCACAAATCATTAAAAGTCGCAACACAGGTTAATAAGGCCATAAAAAGTGCAAACCAAGCACTGGGGTTCGTTTCTAGAGGAATGCAATTGAAAAACAGAGAAGTTATGTTAAAAATATGTAGAACCTTGGTTAGACCACACATAGAGTACTGTGCACAGTTCTGATCTCCATATTATAAAAAGTATATAGAAGCATTGGAGAAAGCACAAAAAAGATTCACAAGCATGATACCAGAACTGAGAGGTTGTACCTATCAGGAAAGACTACACAGGCTGGGGCTCTATTCTGTAGAAAAGAGAAGACTGAGAGGTGACCTGATAGAGGTCTTTACAATTATGAAGTGGTTCGATAGGGCAAACGTAGAGATGTTTCCACTTGTAGGGAAGTCCAAAACCAGGGGCCATAAATATGATAGTCACTAATAAATCCAATAAGGAATTCAGCAGAAACTTCTTTACTCAGAATGTTGAGAACGTGGAATGTGCTACCACATGGAGTGGTTGAGGCGAATAGCACAGATGCATTTAAAGGGAAGCTAGATAAACACATGAGGGAGAAAGGATTAAAAGGATATGCTGATAGGGTGAGATGAAGTAGGGAGGTAGGAGGCTCGTGTGAAGAATAAACACCGGCATAGACCAGTTGGGCCGAATGGTCTGTTTCTGTGCTGTTAATTCTACGTAATTCTATGTATGATAACCTGCAACAAAATGATGTCAAAAATACCTGAATTGGCAAAATGAAGTCCCAGACCAGAGATTGACTAATCATACACAATACAACAACAACTTGCATTTATATAGCACCCTTAACATAGTAAAATGTCCCAAGGCGCTTCACAGGAGCGTTATCAAACAATAGTTGACACCGAGCCACAAATGGGGATATTAGGACAGAAAAGTGGTGGGTTTTAAGGCACATCTTAATGGAGAAGAGAGAGGCGGAGAGGTTTAGGGAGGGAATTCCAGAGCTTGGGGCCTAGGCAGCTGAAAGCACAGAGATAGGGAGGGACCACGCCATGGAGGGCTTTGAAAACAAGGATGAGAATTTTAAAATGAGGTGTTCCCAGATTGGGAGCCAGTGTCGGTCAGCAAGCACAGGGGTGATGGGAGAACAGGACTTGGTGTAAGTTAGGATATGGGCAGCAGAGTATTGGATGAGCTCAAGTTTACGGAGGGTGGAAGATGGGAGGCCGGCCAGGAATGCTCAGTAAGCCAATGGGGACAGTGATGTGGTTCAAGCTTTCTTGTGCTCACGGCAGAAAAGCGTTCATATAAATGGACCGAGTCTCCTATGGACTGGAATTTGTGCCCTTAGGCCAGCCTGTGAATGGGATAGTGTGTCACAGGACTAAGAGTTACCCTTTAATTACGGTATAGCACACCAGAGATTGCATGGGGTGCTCATCACATTCTCCCGCTTTTTCCCAAAAGGTGACAAGTATCACACTGTCAGACCAATGAACATAGACTAAAACTGATCGAAGTAGAATAATACAGAGGCAAAGAGACACAACAAGATACCAAAAAGCGCAAAGTGTGAAACAGTCCGTAGGAGGTTAATATATGAACATGTTTCTTACACATTACAATAATTTGGAAGACTCTTGGATGAAATAGTCTTTCGTAGACTTCCAAATGTTATGCCATACCCACGTGACCAATTTCTATGTTGAACTCATGGAGTTCAACTTCACAAGTGAACTGATCTAAATTTGAACAGCTAGGGCAGTTGTTTGTATGCCAAAATAACTATTCATGGTGTTAATATTGAAACATTAACAATATTTCTTCCAAGCAGATTCTCAAAGGGTCAGCTATCTGCGACAATGAATTCCTGTGTACCCCAGGTCTGCCCACTTGCATACATTAACATTTCATGGCTGAGCTGCCATGTGATTTGGACCTAATACCTCTGATACAGCTTGTGGCACCAACACAGAAGCCTAGTGAGCTCCAATTGAAAATGGAAAGGACACATTTATGAATGTCAGCCGAGGACAAGATCAGATTCAGATATGTTACACCCTCCTGTCCCCACCCCCTCCCACACTCCTCCATCTCAGCCTGCTGACCTTCACTTACTGGGCTAACACATGAATGATCATTTGGATGAGGTACTGGACTGATTGTCCGTAGAACCTTACATCAGCTAAGGGTCAATACTTTGAGGAAAGTTGCGGGGGGGGGATATCTTTTTGGACGCTAGAACAGAATGTTTTGCGTAGGCTGAGAGAATGTTTCCCTTGGCTAGAGAGTCTAGAACTAAGGGGCATAATTGCAGGATAAGGGGTCGGCTATTCAAGACTGAGATGAGGAATTTCTTCACGCAGGGGGTTGTGAATCTTTGGAATTTTCTACCCCAAAAGGCTGTGGATGCTGAGTCATTGAATATATTCAATGCTGAGATGGATAGATTTTGGACTGTAGGGGAATGAAGGGATATGGGGATCGGGCGGGAAAGTGGAGTTGAGGTTGAAGATCAGCCATGATCTTATTGAATGGCGGAGCAGGCTCGAGGGGCCGTGTGGCCGACTCCTCCTATTTCTTATGTTCTTATGTATAGCAGTGATGAAGCAGATAAACAGTGCATTTGTAGCTTCAACGTGTGAGAACTCCTTTTAACAACACCTGTCCATTTGTCATAGGATGATATGCATGTTGAAATGACGAAGGACACCTCCATAGTGGGTTCAGGCTCCGAGCCCCTGTATCAGCTTCCTCTTGGGAAGAATGTGGCGGTCACATTACCCCTTGGCCAGGTGAGCAGGGTTTAAAGCCATTGGTCAGCTCTTACACATGGGTTGACTATCAGAGGGACGTTCCCAGTCAGTTATTATGAGTATCAGTGGGCAGCCTGCTCATAACTGCCAAGTATTGAGATCGACAGCCCCATAATAGCACGGCTACTGAAAATCCAGTGTGAGTTGGACTTTCAGCCATTGTATAATTCAGTTCACTTTGGGCTAAAATTTACCTTGCCTCCTTTATTTAAAATAATCAGATGAAGTTAAGATGCAGTGCTCCGCTGTGCAATTTCAACAGTTCACTTCAGTAGTAGTGGACGGCTAGCATCTGTTGCAGCAATGTTTGTTTTCAAATGTTCGTAAATGTTGTAGGAGACGGGATCCAATGTTGGTTGTCCAGGGTGCAGAATGTTCCTGAGTGAGGGGAAGGGTGAGTGTAAGCTTTGACTCGACGGGGCAAGGAAGGAGGTATGAAGTTTATGTGTTGGAAGTCAAGTGGATGAAGGGCCATCTAATCTTTGGCAAAATGGCTTTGACTTCATGGAAAGCTGAATGCCGTGCCTTCCGAATCAAAATAAACTGGACCACTGTTCCCAAATCCGTTTTGTATGAGGGTGAGGTGAGCCAATTGAGCACATCTTGACTATTTGTTGACTGCTGTTACAGTTTGTAATTGACCGGTTACAATGAACAGATCAGCAACAATCTCACAAGTACAGGCCTGCAGTGAGGCCCTTTAGTACACTGATACAAGAACCTTCTCCTGATTTCCCAACACAGTGAGCTCCCAGGGAGGCGAGAACAAGCAGCTCCCCAAAGGAAAGAGCAGAAAACTGGAGTCAGCCTCCCCTGTTGCCCCCTGCATTCTCCAGCAGATGCTTCAAGTTTTGCATATGTTGTGTGCCCAACATTGCGGTATGTGGTGTGGGGAACAAAAGAAATAAAATACATGGCCACCGCATGGGGAGAGGAAAGAAAGTGAATAGTTATTGCAGGCCCTTTGGAAGAATGGTGTGATGCTTAAGGAAGCAAGGAAGGAGCAACGGTGACTTGGCTTAAGAAGCCGGCCCCTTCCACAGACCACGCACAATCTACACGTTATGGTCCCTGTCCGACTTACTAAATCTTGCAAGGGAAACTTCTACAGAAATACTTATACTTAAAGCAAATCAAACAGCTCCAGGATATCTATCCAGCCTCACATCTCCATTATTTATCTCTCTCCTCTTACCCTTTAGAGATAATACCTCATCCCACAGCTCCATGGAATATCAGTCAGTACTGACCCTTGTATCCTTTGTTGCTGTCTTCCCAACCCTCTCTTTTCACTGCTCGCTGCGGGTGGCGGGGGGAGTACTTCTCTTTGGGCAGTAATCGTATTCACTGGGAAGAGACTAGGCCAATTCTTCCTGGTTGGCCACACCTAGCACTTCCCTGGGGCGTAGCTGAGTAATAGCTGGGACGGTGCTTATTACCCTCAGTCTCAAGTACTCATCTCATGTACACTCGACGTAAAAGAAACCTAAAGGAGAAAGAACTCCCAAATCCATCACCAGGCCAGTTGTGAAGAGGGACAGAAAGAGAGGAGAAAAGGAGGATAAGTGAGAGAAGGGAGGAATATACTCATGCCACTTGGCTAGCTGCCACAGCCGGTTTGACATTCTTCTTAAATAGCACGAGTAACTTTACCTCCTCATAATCTCTCTTAGGAACAGAGTGTCGACCTGAAGCTGAAGGCTAAGAAATGGTGAGTTCATTTTGATTGGTCTCTGATTTATGTTCCCTTAACTCTTTATATATTAAGCCCTAGTCTGTCCAACTCTTGAATACTGCTGCTGTATCTGGGGAGGCCATTCTCTCACACTCCTGTACGGGGTATGAGAAAAAGATGTCACCTGATGGGTGATCGCTGTCTTTACCTCTGTACGGGCTGATTTTAACTTTCAGCGGCGGCAGAAAATGAGTGGTCATGGATCTGCTGCCCCACATACACCCGATTTACCTTCCCATTGGAGATCCACTACTGTCGATTTTCCCCCACTGCCATAAGTTAAAATCAGCCCTCCAGCGTCCAGCCCCTCTCTTACAATTGCAACTTTTCTTGTCTCCTCTGAAATTTGCCCCCTTGTGCCTGCTTGATCCCCTTCCTCCCTGCATGCTTACTGTGTTAAAATAAGGACTCATCACACTGATTCATGCTCTAGCTCCTTCTTTCCTAGGTCCTCCAAACTGTTGAACTCCTTATCTCCCTCTTTTCTTTTCTTCCTTCAACAATCTGTATGCTTTCAAAAGCCAAGCTTGGAAATTGCCTAATCAGAATTCCTGATCGTTCTCACCAACTTTCCTGCTCTTTAATGCACTGTGGGCCCCGGCCTGTCACCTGGATTTCTCGATAATTTTTTATAAAAGTTGGAGAAAATATATAAGTAATAAGTTCCCGCCAATAGCCTTTGCTTAAAGGCACGGGCTAGTGAATTACCAAGCCGCATAAAGACCACATGGTCCCACGTGTACTGGTTTCAGCCAGGGCAGCAGTTGGAGTGTTAAACTTGGCCTCAGGGGCTCAGTACATGTCAAAACTTCAGGCTCACCTGAAGAATGGCCGTTTGGGTAAGGTCCCGGAGGGCAGTCAGCCCCACCATAAGTCTAGAGAGAAGAGGACAAAATTAGAACAAACAAAAAAAAGGGTGAATTTCCGTTGCTTATTCATTGTTGCATTCATATGTTGCTCTGCTGTGGGGGGAGCCTGGCTAATTTCCACCCCCAGCGCAGGAGTGTCAAGACTAGATCAGCAATCCCAGCACAGACCAGAAAATGCTGGAAATGCACAGCATCATTACAATATGTAAATTGTAATAGTTATTGTAATTTATCAAAAATTACCATCATACAATAGCTTTTGCAAAGGGAAGAAAACTTTCATGTGTGTAACTGATCATCAGCTATTGAACCTGGGAACTTCTGACTTGTTTGGCTCGGCTGCTCACCACCTTTACCACGGAGAGGAGCAAGTTCAGACATCTTTCTCACTTGTTTGATCGTCTAAGGAGCAATAAACAATGAGTTAAAACCCCATCAAATTCATGATTGACCGTTCCAATAACCGTAAAAATCTGAACATATTGGGGGTTAAATTAGATAGCATGGGGAGAACGGGTGCTGGGATTGCGGTCTGCCGTTAACCCACGCCTGTTGATTGCAATGCAGGAAGCAAGTAAAATCCGTGCTGCCTGCTGCTACATTGGCTGCACGCATGAGTAGGGGGCCCGATATGGAGTCTAGAACTCTACTTAAAGACAGCCAGCACCTCTTAAAGGGGAGATGCATTGTGGTTGCCAGTCAACTGGAAATTCTTTCCGTGTGGTAGAATGGCAGAAGGTAACAGAGGGAGTGCACCAATGTCCTGGAGGCCTTGGTGCAGAAGGTGAAGAAGAGGAGGGATATTTTGTATCTGCCGGGGGGCAGGAAGCTAGGCCACTGATATGGATGCGGTGGGAGGAGGTAACCGACGAGATGAATGCCAGGACCATGGCTCCTACAGTGCAGGAAGAAGTTCAATGATCTGACAAGAGTTGTCAAGGTAAGATTAATATTCAAATAGCTTCTCATAACAGCTGCACCACATCAGTTGCTGAATTCACAGCAACCCCACCTACTTACAATCTGTAACAATCAGTAAAGCACAGTTCATTTTATATCCATAACCTCACCCTTACACACTCGGCACTATTGCAAACTTCACACTCACATCTCACACACATACACGCTGGCAGCTATTCAATCATGACAACCACATCACCCAGACATATCGCAAGACTCTCACTAACACACGTCCCTCTTTCTTTCAGGAGAAGCTGGCGCATAATACGAGAAAGCAGACTGCCACCGGTGGAGGAGCAGTGTGTCTACGTACTTGTTTCCCCATTGAGACGGTGCTGTCCATAATGGGAATGGGTAGAGCCAAGACCACTGGCAACGCTGGGGGAATCGTTGAGCAGGGTTTCTGCATACCTAATCCTCCTTCTCACATCTCCCTCACCCCACACACTCTGCCATGACAAGCTGCAGATGCTGCCAGCATACACTTCTTCTCCTCTGTTCTCCCCACACCACAACCTAACTCTTGTCTCTTTTTAATTCTAGCTCGCCAGGATATTGAAGGTCTTTAGCCAGTGGAGGAAGTTGAAGAGAGCAATGATGAAGCGGCACCGTCACTTGATCCTATTCTTGCCGTTACCAGCTCAGATACTGACACTGCGCGGACTTTAGAGGCTAGGTTGGAGGTGGGATCTGCACTTGGTGAGTCACCGGGCACAAGTGCGCAGGAACCAGAACGGGGAAAAGGATGCCACAGGTGCTAGCTCACCGGAGAGCAAGGTCACTTAGTAGTTCTGCTGCAGAGGAGTCAGATGAGGACTTTGATGGGCCAGACTACAGAAGAAGGCTGAGGGATGTACACCAGGAAATGCTTGGTGGGAAGCCTCTGCACAATGTCAAGGAGCGTGGAGGAGTCTAGCTCCAACTTGGCACAGGGATTTCCACAGAGCTTTGAGTCCATCCTTACCCACATGGAACGGGTGGTCACTTCCATCAGCACACCTGTGGAACCCACCATGATACAGTGTCTGATGACCGATATCACAACTTCCATCACAGCACAAAATGCTGCTATAATAGCTCAGAGTGCTGCCATTGTGGCTCTGGGTACCACTGTTGAAAGGAGCTTCCAGGGCGTCATAGCAGTCCAGCAATCGGTTCTCCAACAGATCACCAGGATTGCTGAGGCGCTGCCCCGGGAGAGTGGCAGTGACTCCATGGAACAGGAACCTGCTGTCCTCTCTCAGGATGACAGCATTCCTGCTCCCACCCCTGCCACTCCGACAGTGCCCTTGCTGTTGCCTGTCAGCCTTCCGGCCCAGACTGCTGCAGCCCAGTCCTGAGATGGTGCACTCTGCAGCTGGGCCCTGTGTGCCCAAAGCTGCTCAAGGTCGTCCTCCAAGGCCATCTGCAATCTCCTCAATTGAAGGTCAACAGCCTTCAACCTCCCAAGCTCCAGCCACTGAGGAAGCACCTTGTCGGACCAGGATAGGGAAAGGAACACGAAAGACAGGCATCAAGGGAATGCACAAGGGTGAATAGTCTCATTTTGTGTGCCGAATGCCATCAATGATTTGATGGATTTGCATTTGCATTTGGTGTTGGTTTTTATGTCTTCAGTCAAGTGAGGGAGATTAAGTGTTGAGAGAAAGAGGACGATGCAATGGTTATTGTAAGAAGAAAGATAAGGAGTGTGGGATTGCTGGTGAATGGGGATGTGGAGTTGAGTTTAATGGAAGCGCTCCTCAATCAGCTGATCTCATAGAATCCTGATCCTCCTCTTCTTGCTCCTCTTCAATTTGTCGGTTCGCAGATGATGTTAAGGGTTGGTCCCTCATCGTGATGAGGTTGTGGAGCACACAGCAGAAGACCACAAATCTAGATACCTGCTCAGTAGTGTACTGCAGGGCTCCTCCTGAGCAGTCCAGGCAGTGGAAGTGTTGTTTGATGAAGCCAATTGTGTGCTTGATGATGTTCCTTGTGGCAGCACGGCTCTCTTTGTACTCCAGCTGTGCGCATGTTCCCAACAGGATTCATAAGCCATGTCACGAGGGGATAACCTTGTCCAATAGCCAGCCTTTAACTTGGAGGTTTAGTTTTAATATAGGTGGCCCAGAGGACTGACGCAGAATGAAGGAGTAGCTGGCACATACTTGCATGATGCTCTGCCTGTGGTCGCAAACCAGTTGCACGTTGAGTGGAATCCCTTTTGATTGATAAATATTGAAGGGTTCTCATGGGGAGCATGCAAGGCAATGTTTGTGCAGTCAGTGGCACCTTGCATCCTGGGGAAGCCTGCCGTACATTGCTGCTCACTGAAATTGAGGTAGGAGAAGTGATCCCTGAAGACGTTCTGCAGATATGGCCTCCTGCTGAGGGCTCTACTCCTTCTCCTCGCTCTTCTGGCAGCTTGTCCTGCTCTGTGGGGTTTTCCTTCATGCTTCTAGTCATGCTCTACTTCTAGAGACAGCCCTAGGAAGCCGCCCATGTCTGGAAGCAGACAAATTGTGAATGAGACTACAGGCACAGGAACGCAAGAGCAGCCAGACCCCACTCTGTCCAGACAAATTAAACTTTCAACAATCCTAGAACTCAGCAAAAATCAGCTAGAATTCGAGCAGTAGCCAAAAGTAATAAACCAGCAATTTACCTGTAAGTCCTGCATGATCCCTTTAAATACCACTGGCAAGGGGGCCATCATGCCATTTACTGTCATGTTCTGCTGAGCGAGTTCAGCACAGGGCATCTGATTCACTGGGGTCTTCCAAAATGTCAATGGCCTCCTGCATTCAGCGTTGCACACTGACCCAGCTGATGATCTCCCTTCTCTGCATGTTGGCAGCATGTGATAATCTCGCGAACGCTGTCTCTTGAACCAAGATGGTGTGTTTCCCATCGGAAGTGAGGGTGTGCATCTTGGACACCATTTTGGGACCTTGGGTGGCCAAATTGCACCATAAAAACGGGCACTATGTGGCCCAATTTAACTCCCGTAGTGTTCCAAAGATTATTTGATCGTCACTTCTTATACTTAATTATGTTGAAGGGAAGTCTTGACAACTGCTTATTCGGATCTACCAACAATGTCCAGGAACTTTTAACTTATCTGCCATATCGACTACAAGTTCCAAGACTTGATCTCTGGTCTGTGCTAAGTTAGCTGATCTCAGCCGGCACTGCCCAGCTGAGCCTATTACTTAGTGATCAGCAGCAAGAACCCTATCTAACATTTTCCCTCCCTACGCTAGTAAAATCCCCCAACACTGTCTCAGTACTACCTGGAAATCGAACCTGGAGCCTTCCTGATCTGTACAATATGCTCCTGCTTATTTTTTTGGTGAGGCCTTAATATAGGAACAAAGGAACAGGAGTAGGCCATTTAGTCCCTCGAGCCTGTTCTGCCATTCATTGAGATCCTGGCTGATCTGTGCTCTAACTCCATATACCCTTTGTGTGTAGAAGTGTTACCTAACTTCACTCCTGAAAGTCCTGGCTCTAATTTTTAGGCCATGTCCCCTAGTCCTAGACTCCCCAAACAGTAAAAATAGTTCCTCCTTATCTACCCTATCAGTTCCCGTATCATCTTCTAAATTCCAGGGAATACAACCCGAGCAATCTCTCCTCGTAATTTAACCCTGAGAGTCCAGGTATCATTCTAGTAAATCTACGCAGCACTCCCTCCAAGGCCAATAAATCCTTCCTAAGGTGCAGTGCCCAGAACTTCAGGTGTTGTCTAACCAGGGCTTTGTATAGATGTAGCTTAACTTCTACCCCCTTGTATTCTAGTCCTCTAGATATAAAGGCCAGCATTCCATTAGCCTTTTTGATTATTTTCTGTACCTGTCCATGACACCTTAATGATCTATGTACACGGACCCCTAAGTCTCTTTGGACCTCCACTGTTTCGAGCTTTTCACCATTTAGAAAGTATGGGTATATCCAATAAATCTCGATTGTATGTCCTGTTTATTCTTTAAAAACACAAGCAAAGAATATGGGACGATCAATCAAGTTACACAAGTTCTTCTTCACCTAATGTCCAGTAGGATACAGCAATGTTTTACTGATTAAAAAGACAAAGCAGCCATTTTGTGTGTGAATAGTAGCCATTTTGTGTTTTTTGAATTATACAGATGTACAGCGTTATACGTACAGTGTCACATATAAATAAATCAATGATCATTAATACATTGTCATGTCAGAACACATCTTTTATTGAGTGGTTAATTCAATGTTTCAAGAGTAGCAAGGTTATTGTAATATTCTAAGAAAACTAACACAAACTGATTGAATCAAAATTGGTTGTGATTAAATTAGTTTTATGGCTATGTTAGAGGAGAGATGTTCTTACTTATAATTTACTCCTGAAGATAATAGGGTTCGCAACATTAAATGTCAGATGTTAGAAACATAGAATCATACAGCACAGAAGGAGGCCATTCGGCCCATTGTGCCTGTTCCAGCTCTTTGAAAGAGCCATCCAATTAGTGCCATTCCCCTGCTCTTTCCCCATAGCTCCTCAAATTTTTCCTTTTCAAATATTTATCCAATTCCCTTTGAACGTAACTATTGAATTTGCTTCCACCACCCTTTCAGGCAGTGCATTGCAGATCACAACACTGGCTGCGTAAAAAATGTCTCCTCTGGTTCTTTTGCCAGTTACCGTAAATCTGTGTCCTCTGGTTACCAACCCTTCTGCCACTGGAAACAGTTTCTCCTCATTTACTCTATCAAAACCCTCCATGATTTTGAGCACCTCTATTAAATCTCCTCATAACCTTCTCTGCTCTAAGAACAACCCCAGCTTCTCCAGTCTCTCCACATAACTAAAGTCCCTCATGCCTGGTACCATTCTAGTAAATCTTCTCTGCACCCTCACTAAACCCTTAACATCCTTCCCAAAGTGTGGTGCCCAGAATTAGACACAATACTCCAGCTGAGGCCTAACCAGTGTTTTATAAAGGTTTAGTATAACTTCCTTGCTTTTGTATTCAGTGCCTCTATTTATAAATCCAAGGATCCCGTATGCCTTTTTAACAACTGTATCAACTTGTCCTGCTACCTTCAAAGATTTGTGTACATACACCCCCAGGTCTCTCTGTTCCTGCACCCCCTTTAAAATTGTACCGTTCAGTTTATATTGCCTCTCCTCATTCTTCCTTCCAATATGCATCACTTTATACTTTCTTGCATTAGATTTCATCCGCCATGTGTCTGTCCATTTCACCATTCTGTCTTAAGTCCTCCTGAAACCTGTTAATATCCTCCTCATTGTTTACTACATATCTGAGTTTTGTGTCATCTGCAGACTTTGAAATTATGCCTTTTATGCCCAAGTCCAGGTCATTAAAATGTATCAAAAAGAGCAGTGATCCTAATACCGATCCCCAGGGAACACCACTGTATACTTCCCTCCTGTCTAAAAAAACAACCATTCACCACTACTCTCTGCTTTCTGTCTCTTAGCCAATTTTGCATTCACGCTACTACTGTCGCTTTCATCCCAAGGGCTTTAATTTGTTCACAGATTTATTAAGCATACAGTAATTAAATGTGCACTTAACAGCAGCACTTACGACAAAACCTTGTGAATTTTAGCCGGAGAATTCAAACACACAAAAGAAAAAAACTCAAATTTTGGATAGCTTCATCAGATCTCATCTTAACTTGCTCTGTCCATTCGTAAAAGTCTGCCAGAAATTTGGACTTAGTATATTTTATTATTTTTTTAAAGAAAGCATTTCCAAAACGCTTCGTGAGTAAATAGCACCCGCCTGAGTACTGTAACCTACACGCACAGTATTGGCAGCTAGATTTATTTTCACAATGCTAAACACTAATGTAATCCATGAATAAACTCAAAGCATTAATTTACAAATACACCACCCAGTCCCATATTTTGCAGCATCAGCTCGATTGCTAGAGACACCACTCTCTTGGTTTGAGGTTGTGGGATTCTGCAGAATCAGCTATGCTCCCCATGCTTTCCTTTCACAACTTTTGGGGGATTGAGGCACTAGTTATAACGATTGATCGCCCATTCATAGTAAGTGGACGGGAAATATAGCCCAATTCAAATCGTACATGTTCCAAGGAAAGTGATTGGGATTCTAAAGAGATATTTCTCTGTTTCGCAATGAACGTAACCCGGTAGATAGAGTACAACACCCTCAAAGTTAACAGGAAAGGGATTGAATGTGAACGCACCCAAACTGACTCGATCTTCCACTTATCTATAGCTCCACAACACCTTGGGGAAAATGTTCTTGTCCTCTCAAAACAAGTAACTTAAAATTTTGCTTTATTTAGCTAATTTATTTAGCTAATTAATTTATTGTTAGAGTATTGTGTCCAATTCTGGGCACCACACTTTAGGAAGGATGGCAAGGCCTTGGAGAGGGTGCAGAGGAGATTTACTAGAATGGTACCAGGGATGAGGTACTTCAGTTATGTGGAGAAGCTGGGATTGTTCTCCTTAGAACAGAGAAGGTTAAGGGGAGATTTAATAGAGGCGTTCAAAATCATGGAGGGTTTCGAAAGAAACTGTTTCCACTGGCAGAAGGGTCAGTAACCAGAGGACACAGATTTAAGGTAATTGGCAAAAACCAAAGGCAAGATGAGAATTCTTTTTGCCCCGGGAGTTGTAATGATCTGGAATGCACTGTCTGAAAGGGTGGTGGAAGCAGATTCCATAGTAACTTTAAAAAGGGAATTGAATAAATAGTTGAAGGGGAGAAAATTGCAGGGCTATGGGAAAAGAACAGGGGAGTGGGTCTAATTGGATTGCTGTTTTAAAGAGCCGGCACAGGCACGATGGGCCAAATGGCCTCCTTCTGTGCTGTATGATTCTACAGTTACAGTTCCAAGATCGGTTTTCAGGTTGATCAGACCTTAATTGAATTCTAAAGTATCTGTTCCCACACACTTTTTACACCTTTTTTTCACCCCTTTCTATGTGGCAATCCTGACGTTACTGCATTACCTCACACAACTCCATAATTTTAATAAGCTGGTCCCTTATCAATAACTTTAGTTTTTATGAGTTCTTTTTCCGTAGACTGGTACAACTCCCCAACTTAACTACACTCTCTAACTTTCCAGATCAGCCCTGATCTAATTGAATGGTGGAACAGGCTCGAGGGGCTGAATGGCCTACTCCAGTTCCTATCTATGATCTTTCTCAGGTAGCTGCTTATCTTCAAGGCCTTCCTTCTAATGAATGAACAAAGGGAGCTTCTCTGCCTGTATGTAGTCGAAGATGTTCCCTTCTGCAGAACTTGTTTATCAACTAACTAAAGCTCTTTGATGTGTATGCACTGGAATATCTTTTAATTAGGTTTATTGTCTAAACTGATCTTTGCTTTAAGGTCAGTCTTAATTCAACAGTTCAGTGGTCTCTGCATCTAAATTGACTTATACTTCCTCACTTAACAGGCAAAAGCTAAAGATTACTATTACTACAATATGAAGAGAAATCAATAGCAGTATAACAGTAATAAAAACAGAAAATGCTGGAGCTACTCAACAGGTTAGGTAGCATCTGTGGAGAGAGAAACTGAATTAACGTTTTCAGATCGACGACCTTTCGTCAGAACTCTGATGAAAGCTCACCGATCTGAAACGTTAACCCTGTTTCTCTCTCCACAGATGTTGCCTGACCTGCTGAGTGTTTTCCAGCATTTCCTGTTTTTATTTCAGACTTCTAGCACCCACAGTGTTTTGCTTTTGTTGCAGTGTAATATTAGGTTGGGTTTGACTGTGAATGTCCTTGTTGCACAGCGTTGAAGACCTTGACGTGCGCCTGAGTTTTGACCTCGCTGACCCGGAAAAGGAGTTCCTTGTGAAGAGAAAGAAATTTGTTGCAAGGGCGCTGAAGAAGGCACTCCAACTAAAGAAGACCCCTAAGGACATTCATGTATGAACCAAAGCAAAGGATGCAATGAGCTGAATACACAACCTTCATTTTGAGAAGGAGGAGGGAGGGAGGGGGGGAAAGCCCTATTTTGTGCAGTTTAAGTACTGACTACCCTAACATTTAGCACCGCACAGTGGGCTGCAGCTCTACATGCCAACTGTAATTTTACTTTTGAAGTTATATAAAACACTTTGCCCCAATAATTATTCTTATTTAGGATGTCAAACAGTGGGAAGCTGTTACAGATACATTACGTATGTCTGTCTCACACTGCAGCTGTAGAAACGCCAGCATTTTGTCCGATTGCAAGTGTGGAGCCCCGAGTTATCAATAATCACTATAAAATGAGGAGGGAGGTTTCGGAATAGGAAGTTGCTTACCAATTCAAGCCCAACTCCCAAACAGCCGTAGCGTCCTCTACTCAACCCAAACCTCAGAAGTGTATCCCTGTCGCTTTAGAGCTACATCTTCCATTTTCTCACACCCGTCATCCTAAAGAGATGAGATTGCCAAATTAGAGGCTGTTCTGTGTTCTGGTCTATGCCCACTGAGGACTTGGCCATGACCCTCTTAGCACATGGGACACTTACTGCTACAGGGGAGAGATTAGTGTTGCTTTATTAGAGAGACAGGATTGAATTGCAGGAGCAGTATCTGTATTCCCAGACCTCTTTGCTCCTCTACCCCATTTAGTTTCTTACCTTCCAAGGAATAAGTGGCCTCCTATTGCCCTTAACAAAATGAAACACCTCACACTTTCCTATATTGAATTTCATTTGCCATTTATCCACTCACGCTGCAAGCTTGTTTATGTCTTCCTGTATTTTGGTGCAGCCCTCCACATTATTAGCTACAACCCCCCTCCACTTGGAATCATCTGCAAATTTCGACACCTTACCTCCAATTTCTGATTCCAAATCATTTATATGTATATATATATGGTGAACAACAGTGGTCCCAGCACGAATCCCTGTGGGACATCACATCCCACTTTCTACCAGTCCGAGAAACTTCCCTTAACTCCTACCCTCTGTTTTCTGTTTTGTAACCCACTTTCAACCCATTCTGCTACATGGCCCCTGACTCCAAACACCCTGACCTTGATCTTGAGTCTTACCATAAGGTGGGACCTTATCGAAGACCTTATCAAAGCCCAAATATGTCACATCCACTGCATTGCCCTTGTCTACACTTTCTATTACTTCAAAGAATTCATTAAGGTTGGCTAAACATGACCATCATTTTAGAAATTCATGCTGATTATTTTTTAGTATCTTTCCTATCACTGACGTTAAGCTAACTGGTTTATAGTTCGCTGGATTAGTTCTAGCTCCTTTTTTGAAGATTGGAATTACATTTGCAGTCATGAAATCATATGATGTGGAGATGCCGGTGATGGACTGGGGTTGACAAATGTAAAGAATCTTACAACACCAGGTTATAGTCCAACAATTTTATTTGAAAATCACAAGCTTTCGGAGATTACCTCCTTCGTCAGGTGACTCAGTCACCTGACGAAGGAGGTAATCTCCGAAAGCTTGTGCTTTTCAAATAAAATTGTTGGACTATAACCTGGTGTTGTAAGATTCTTTACATGAAATCATATAGCACAGAAGGAGGCCATTCGGCCCATCGTGCCTGTATTGTCTCTGAACGAGGTATCCAATTAGTCTCACCCTTGCTCTTTCCCCATAGCTCTGCCAATTTTTCCTCTTTAAGTATTTATCCAGTTCCCTTTTGAAAGTTACTATTGAATTTGCTTCTACCATGCTTTTAGGCAGCGCATTCCAGATCATAACAACTTGCTGCGTAATAAAATGTCTTATCTCTCCCCTGGATTTTTTGCCAATTATCTTAAATCTGTGTCCTTTAGTTACCGGCCCTCCTGCAAGTGAAAACAGTTTCTCCCCATCTACTCTATCAAAACCCCTCCTAATTTTGAACACCTCTATTAACTTTCCCCTTAACCTTCTCTGTTCTAAGAAGAACAACCTCAGCTTCTCCCGTCTCTCCACATAACCGAAGTCCCTCGTCCCTGGTTCCATTCTAGTAAATCTCTTTTGCACCCTCTCTAAGGCCTTGACACCCTTCCTATAGTGTGCCCAGAATTGGACACAATACTCCAGCTGTGGTCTAACCAGTGATTTATAAAGCTTTACCATAACTTCCTTGCTTTTGCACTCTGTGTCTCTATATGGGAGCCATCCAATGCTTACATCTGACTCGGTTCCTCTCATTAGAATAAGGGAAATACAGTTGCCCCAGTTTCTTGTTGAATGTCCAGCTTTTACATGTGTGGATGAACAATGCTTTGGTTCGTTGTGTCGAGTGATTTACAGATACCTGTACAGGTACAGAGCATGGGAGTGGGACTAATTAGATAGCTCTTTCAAAGAGTCCGTATAGGCAAAATGGGCCGAATGGCCTCCTTCTGTGCTGTAGAATTCTATGATTCTGTTATAGCAATCCTTGGCTCGGGAGGTGGAATACGAGCAATGACATCCCTTTATTGCGCTCTGGTTCATTGTGTTTGTGAATTACAGATACCTGTTATTGCAATCCTTGGCTCGGGAGGTGGAATACGAGCAATGACATCCCTTTATTGCGCTCTGGTTCATTGTGTTTGTGAATTACAGGTACCTGTTATAGCAATCCTTGGCTCGGGAGGTGGAATACGAGCAATGACATCTCTTTATGGCGCTCTGTCAGGGCTGCAGCAGATGCACCTCTTGGACTGTGTGACCTACATGGTCGGGGTGTCCGGTTCAACCTGGTGAGTACGTGTTTAAGTTGAAAGGACAATATATTTCTGATGATTAGTTTGCGTAATCTTTGTGCTCATCATAATGAAGGTCGTTACTTCGGGGAAACAGAACTCTTTCCCAGTTAGGCCCCAATATTAACGTGGAGGCCCTGCCGATGGCCATGACAGGGTCTCATGTAAATTAAATGCTGCAGTCTCCCGCCCGACAGCCTGGCCGGCGAGCTGGTGCCTGGCAGTTAATGGGTCTCGGGGCCGGTATCGGGAGGGAGGGTAACGGGGCCAGGGTTTGTCGGGGGGGGGGGGGGGGCCCACAAAAAAACCTGAAAAATAACACTCCCAGGGCAGGTACAGCATGGGTTAGATACAGAGTAAAGCTCCCTCTACACTGTCCCATCAAACACTCCCAGGGCAGGTACAGGGTTAGATACAGAGTAAAGCTCCCTCTACACTGTCCCATCAAACACTCCCAGGGAAGGTACAGCACGGGTTAGATACAGAGTAAAGCTCCCTCTACACTGTCCCATCAAACACTCCCAGGGCAGGTACAGCACGGGTTAGATGCAGAGTAAAGCTCCCTCTACACTGTCCCATCAAACAATCCCAGGGCAGGTACAGCACGGGTTAGATACAGAGTAAAGCTCCCTCTACACTGTCCCATCAAACACTCCCAGGGCAGGTACAGCACGGGTTAGATACAGAGTAAAGCTCTGTCTATTTTGCCACAACAATGTATACCCAACCTCAGAAGAGTGCCTCTTATCTACTTTTCCATTTCCCGCTGCAGTCCATTCTGTGGTCTCTCTGTGAGGGTGCCAAAAAGGAGGGAGGGTTTTGTGATGTGGAGTTGGGTTGAAATTATCCAAGCTCATTTCATGTGTGACATAGACAGCAGACAGAGGAGACTTTCCTCTCATCAGTCTAGTCTGGGTTCAAACCCAGGTCATCAAGAAAAAAGCACAATGCAATTGACTGACTGCACCATCGGTTCTTTATTTGTTTGTTTATCAAGATGAGGGGTGAGTGTGCTGGGCAGTAACAGCATGGAGCATGTGCAGAGATGGTATGGCCTCGGACAGATACAGAGCCTTTGTGTTACTTGCAGTCTTTGCTACCCAAACCAGCATCAGCACCACAACTTCACCAGGGCAACATTAAAGATTTTTACCAATATATAAAGAAAAAGAGGATGGCAAAGAGTAATGTGGGCCCTTTAATGACAGACACAGGTGATATTGTAATTGGAAATCAGGAAATAGCAGACTTACTAAATAGCTACTGTAAATTGGTCTTCACAGTAGAGGAAGAGGATAAAGTACAGAAATACGAGGAAAACAAAAAATAAATCAAGAGGACAAACTTGCTAGATTCAGTATAAGTTTAAAAAAATGGTGATGGAGAAACCAATGAGATTAAAGATAGACAAATCTCCAGGACCTGATGGTTTCCACCCCAGGGTATCAAAAGAAGTCGGTGAGGAAATTGTTGATAGATTAGTCATGATCTTCCAAAACTCTCTTGATTCAGGAATTGTCCCCTTGGATTGGAAAATTGCCAATGTCACTCCATTATTTAAGAAGGGTAAGTGAGATAAACTAGGAAATGATAGGCCTATTAGTCTAACATCAGTTGTGGGGAAGTTACTCGAATCTGTTATTAGGGACAGAGTGACTGAGCATTTGGACAAATATGAGCTGATCAGAGAGAGCCAGCATGGATTTGTAAAGGGCATGTCATATCTAATGAGCCCAGTTGAATTTTTTAAGGAGGAAACTAATGTGGTGGATCAGGGAGTGTCTGTGATATTATTTATTTGGCCTTCAGAATGAGAGTGCACAGAATTGGAGGCAACCTACTGGTTTAGACAGGAATTAGTTAGGAGGTAGGAGACAGAGAGTAGAGTATGTACTCAAATTGGCAGGATGTGACTAGTGGGGTCCCCCAGGGATCTGTACTGGGGCCTCACCTTTTCACTATATTTCTAAATGACTTGGATGAAGGAATAGAGAGATGTTTATCTAAGTTTGCTGATGACACTAAGTTCGGTGGCACAGTAAATAGTGTAGATGGGAGCAGAAAGTTGCAAAGGGACATTGATAGATTAAGTGAGTGGGCAAAACTGTGGCAAATGGAGTTCAATGTGGGAAAGTGCGAGGTCATCCACTTTGGACCTAAGAAAGATCGATCAGAGTATTTTCTAAATGGCGAGAAGCTAGGAACTAGGGATGAGCAGAGATATTTAGGGGCCCAAGTACAGAAATCACTAAAAACTAGTGGACAGGTACAAAAAATAATTAAAAAGGCTAATAGAATGTTGGCCTTTATCTCAAGGGGTCTGGAATACAGAGGGGTGGAACTTACGTTATAGCTGTACAGAGCTCTGGTTAGACCCTATCTGGAGTATTGTGTTCAGTTCTGGGCACCACACCTCAGGAAGGATGTATTGGCCATGGAGGAGGTGCAACACACATTCACCAGAATGATACCAGGGCTAAAAGGGTTAAATTATGGGAACAGGTTGCATGGACTAGGCTAGTTCTCTCTTGAATATAGAAGATTAAGGGATGATCTAATTGAGGCGTTTCAGATGATTAAAAGATTTGATAGGGTAGATGAAGAGAAACTATTTCCTCTGGTGGGGGAGTCCAGAACAAGGGGTCGTAACCTTACAATTAAAGCTAGGCTGTTCAGGGGTGATGTCAGGAAGCACTTCTTCACACAAAGGGGAGTGGAAATCAGGAACTCTCTCCCCCAAAAAGCTGTTGAGGCTGGAGGTCAATTAGAAATTTCAAAACTGAGATTGATAGATTTTTGTTAGATAAGGGTCTTAAGTGTTACGGAACCAAGGCAGGTAGATGGAGTTAAGAGATTCAGGGGTTCATGTACACAGATCACTAAAATGTAGTAGTCAGGTACAAAAAATAATCGAACAGGCTAATGGAATGCTAGCCTTTATATCTCAAGGGATAGAATATAAAGGGGAGGAAGTTTTGCTACAGCTATACAAAGCCCTGGTTAGACCACATCTGGAGTATTGTGGACAGCGCCTTAGAATGGATATATTGGCCTTGGAAGGAGTGCAGCACAGATTCACCAGAATGTTACCAGGGCTCCAAGGGTTAAATTATAAGGAGAGATTACATAAACTAGGCTTGTATTCCTTGGAATATAGAAGGTTAAGGGTGATTTAATTGAGGTTTTTAGGATTTTGAAAGGAATTGATAGGGCAGATAGAGAGAAACTATTTCCACTGGTGGGGGAGTCTAGGACAAGGGGACGTAACCTTCAAATCAGAGCCAGGCCATTCAGGGGAGAAGTTAGGAAACACTTCTTCACACAGAGTGGTAGAAGTTTGGTAGTCTCTCCCCCAAAAAGCTGTTGAGGCTGGGGGTCAATTGAAAATTTCAAAACTGAGATTGAGTGATTTTTATTAGGTAAGGGTATTAAGATTTATGGAACCAAGGCGGGTAAATGGTGTTAAGCAACATATTAGCACCGATCTAATTGAATGGTGGTACAGGCTCAAGGGGCTGAATGGCCTACTCCTGTTCCTATATTCCTAACCCTCCAGCATCCCACTCCTTTAGCTTTGCAACGTTTCTGAATGATAATTAAAGGGACAGTTAAGTTGAGTTGGGCCACAGGCCTGACACAGTGCCTGATGGTGTTCTTAGATAGGTTTCAAATAATGCACACTTGAGGGGAAGAGACTCCCCTCCCCCCTGGCCAGGTTTCAGAATTCCCACCGATATCTCAGCTGAGGTCAGCCAAACTCACCTTGTGGGGAAGTCCGTGAACAACAACTATTGCACCTTCAGAATAGGGAAGCGAGAGCGATGCCTGGAACTCTCCGGCAAGTCAGCCCCTTTAATGGCACCTGTCAATGATAAAAGAGGCTGTATTCAGTTGGAAAGACAGGCCCAGACATTCTACACCAGCAGTGTGGTCAGAGAGTAGGGTGGAAAATTCCTCAAATGGGCAGAGACCCATGTTTTCAGAAAGGGAGTTGGAGTAGAGTGACCGCCTGTCTGGTTTTGATTTCAAGGGTTAAGTTACGAGGAGAGATTACACAAATTGGGGTTGTATTCTCTGGAGTTTCGAAGGTTAAGGGGTGATCTGATCGAAGTTAATAAGATATTAAGGGGAACGGATAGGATGGATGGAGAGAAACTATTTCCGCTGGTTGGGGATTTTAGGAGTAGGGGGCACAGTCGAAAAATTAGAGCCAGACCTTTCAGGAGCGAGATTAGAAAACATTTCTACACACAAAGGGTGGTAGAAGTTTGGAACTCTCTTCCGCAAACGGCAATTGATACTAGCTCAATTGCTAAATTTAAATCTGAGATAGATAGCTTTTTGGCAACCAAAGGTATTAAGGGATATGGGCCAACGGCAGGTATATGGAGTTAGATCACAGATCAGCCATGATCTTATCAAATGGCGGAGCAGGTACGAGGAGCTGAATGGCCTACTCCTGTTCCTATGTCCTATAATTTCCAGGATAACCGGACACCAGAAGAATAACTTTTGACCGCTGGTTTTTAAAAATAGCTGCCCAAAGTTACAATGGGACTTGTTTCCTGTTCAATGAATGTTCCAATGGGCCCCTTTCACTGATGTGCACAACAGGGTTTTTAAATGTTTTGAACTGGTGGCTACCACAGCTGGGACACAGATTAAGGAGTCCCGTCTCAGTCTGTTTCAGGGTGCTAAGCATACGGCATTTTGTGCATCGTGTATTAAATTGAGTCTGCTCCCCAATAATTAGTTAAATTGTCCGGTTTCACAGCCTTGCAAAACGATTTGTCTTTCTGGAGGTGATTATACAGATTGGCATCAATTCAACCCAAACCCAGATTTCCACTCCACTCCCTATTTCCCAGTTGATGGAAAACAGGCTGAAGATCTTCACAGCACCTAATAGATCCCTTGTAACTTACTCCCACCCCATCCTTCTGCTCTGTAAGTAGAGTGTAGGGAGTAAGGGTAATGCAACATTTTGCAGCTGGACTGTGCTGAGTTTAGAGTCGTGCGATGTGAGATCGTACTCTTGGTTTCTCACACAGTGAGCTCGAAATCCCCATTGCGCTCTCAGGGACGGATCCTGACTGTAGGTCAGATACTTTCCCTCTGGGACTGGGTCCGGCCGTGTCTCTGGGACTGGGTCCGGCCGTGTCTCTGGGACTGGGTCCGGCCGTGTCTCTGGGACTGGGTCCGGCCGTGTCTCTGGGACTGGGTCCGGCCGTGTCTCTGGGACTGGGTCCGGCCGTGTCTCTGGGACTGGGTCCGCCCGTGTCTCTGGGACTGGGTCCGGCCGTGTCTCTGGGACTGGGTCCGGCCGTGTCTCTGGGACTGGGTCCGGCCGTGTCTCTGGGACTGGGTCCGGCCGTGTCTCTGGGACTGGGCCCGGCCGTGTCTCTGGGACTGGGCCCGGCCGTGACTCTGGGACTGGGTCCGGCCGTGTCTCTGGGACTGGGTCCGGCCGTGTCTCTGGGACTGGGTCCGGCCGTGTCTCTGGGACTGGGTCCGGCCGTGTCTCTGGGACTGGGTCCGACCGTGTCTCTGGGACTGGGTCCGGCCGTGTCTCTGGGACTGGGTCCAGGTGTGTCTCTGGGACTGGGTCCGACCGTGTCTCTGGGACTGGGTCCAGGTGTGTCTCTGGGACTGGGTCCGACCGTGTCTCTGGGACTGGGTCCGACCGTGTCTCTGGGACTGGGTCCAGGTGTGTCTCTGGGACTGGGTCCGACCGTGTCTCTGGGACTGGGTCCGACCGTGTCTCTGGGACTGGGTCCAGGTGTGTCTCTGGGACTGGGTTCGACCGTGTCTCTGGGACTGGGTCCGCCCGTGTCTCTGGGACTGGGTCCGCCCGTGTCTCTGGGACTGGGTCCGACCGTGTCTCTGGGACTGGGTCCGGCCGTGTCTCTGGGACTGGGTCCGGCCGTGTCTCTGGGACTGGGTCCGGCCGTGTCTCTGGGACTGGGTCCGACCGTGTCTCTGGGACTGGGTCCGACCGTGTCTCTGGGACTGGGTCCGACCGTGTCTCTGGGACTGGGTCCGACCGTGTCTCTGGGACTGGGTCCGACCGTGTCTCTGGGACTGGGTCCGGCCGTGTCTCTGGGACTGGGTCCGGCCGTGTCTCTGGGACTGGGTCCGGCCGTGTCTCTGGGACTGGGTCCGGCCGTGTCTCTGGGACTGGGTCCGGCCGTGTCTCTGGGACTGGGTCCGGCCGTGTCTCTGGGACTGGGTCCGGCCGTGTCTCTGGGACTGGGTCCGGCCGTGTCTCTGGGACTGGGTCCGGCCGTGTCTCTGGGACTGGGTCCGGCCGTGTCTCTGGGACTGGGTCCGGCCGTGTCTCTGGGACTGGGTCCGGCCGTGTCTCTGGGACTGGGTCCGGCCGTGTCTCTGGGACTGGGTCCGGCCGTGTCTCTGGGACTGGGTCCGGCCGTGTCTCTGGGACTGGGTCCAGGTGTGTCTCTGGGACTGGGTTCGACCGTGTCTCTGGGACTGGGTTCGAATGTGCCCCTGGGCTGGGTTCGAATGTGCCCCTGGGCTGGGTTCGAATGTGCCCCTGGGCTGGGTTCGAATGTGCCCCTGGGCTGGGTTCGAATGTGTCCCTGGGCTGGGTTCGAATGTGTCTCTGGGACTGGGTCTGGCTGTGTCCCTGGACTGGGTGCGTCTGTGTCCCTGGACTGGGTGCGTCTGTGTCTCTGGGACTTGGTTCAACTGTGTCCCTGGGACTGGGTCTGGCTGTGTCCCTGGACTGGGTGCGTCTGTGTCCCTGGGAATGAGTCCCGCTGTGTCTCTGGGACTGAGTTCACGCACGGTAAACAGCCACTTCAGGTGAGGTGCTGGAGATCTGCCTGCACCTGTGGACGACCCGGCAAACCTCAATGCCTTCAAGGAGGAGGAGGTGGAGAGAGTGTTGGCTGGAGGAGGGAAGGGAGGATTGTGGATGGGAATAAATGTTCTGATGGGTAGCAGTGATTTCACAATTAAAATAAGCAGCATATTGTATGTCAAGCCATTCCCAATGCTGGGGACAGTGTACACACCAGCAACCTGAAATCATTTGTTTTTTTGCGAAGTATCACGATTCGTCACCTATAATAACCCTGTCGGGATTACCGTGAAGGCGTGCCTCGTAACATGTTAACCTGAAAAACAACCTGCTGTCAGTTACAGGTCTTTAAACAATGTAACTTCTCACCAGGTGTATGTCTACACTGTATCAGGATACTGATTGGTCTCGCAAGGATATGAAAGGGCCAATCCTGCATGCCAAGAAGCAAGTGACCAAGGCCAAGACCAGCGTCCTGTCCAAAGATCGATTGGGATATTACATCAATGCTTTGGTAGAGAAGAATCGATCGGGGCAGAGTGTAACGGTTACAGACCTGTGGGGGCTCATCATTGAATCATTTCTAGATTGGAAGGTACTGTGTTAGATAACCTTCTCTCTATAACCTATTAAACCATGGCTCTCCCCTCCCCTGTGGTCATCCTGTACCATGTATGATGGTCATGTGAAAATGTACTGCTTTGTTTTGGGATGCAGATTGAAATGAATCAGTCAAGTGGTCAGAACCAACACTTCTATTGCCGTGGCCAGATGGGTTTTCTAAAATCTGAGCAGGAGATTTGACTGCTTGATCTCAGACTCAGGGCTAGAGCAGAGCGCAGGCACATTCCCATAAAGTTTTCCTTGGGTTCCTCTCGGACACCTTCCAGCAGACCGTGGCAGAGCCCTGGAAAACGATCAGTTGCCTTGCGTCTGTGTGGCTCAGGGAAATCTTGGAGAAACGAAACACAAAATTATTAAAGAAAAAACTTACATTTACATGGCACCTAATACAACCTCAGGACATCCCAGAGTGCTTTACAGCCAATGAAGTACTTTTGAAATGTAGTCACTGTTGTCAGTTTGCGCACAGCAAGATCCCCCAATCAGCAATGAAATAAATGACCAGATTGTCTGTTTTTAGGTGTTGGTTGAGGGATCAATATATGTCTACCTGAGTACTCCCTCAGTACTACACTGAAGTGCCAGCCTGGATTAGGTACTCAAGTCTCTAGAGTTGAGCTTGAACTCACAGCCTTCTGACTCAGAGATGAGAGCCACAGCTGACACCTTGAAATCTGCTGTAGGCTGGGAGGGGAGCCTAAAAGATTAGCATCATAAGCCAACTTGCTTTAGAGGCGCACTTTGGTAGCTGGGAATAGCGTCCTGTTTGAGGCACACGGGCCCTCAGTATTCCACTGGTGGTTTGGATGACGTGGCCCATTCCCAACGATGAGGACGAACGAGGCTGAAAAATACTGACTGAAGCACCCCACTGATAATCAATGGCTCTTCAGGTGGTTCTTTAGGTAATCACAGAAATATAGCAGATGCTTTGAAAGCTTATAATGTAATTAAAAAATAACAGGTTGGATTTTGTTCTTGTGATGAACGTACGAGGCAGGTTGTGATTTTATTTAAGATTGGGAACATCGCAATGTTTTCAACCTGGTGCAGTCGTCATTGAAATCCCAATAGCTAGATCTACGTGACTACGTCTTGGATTTTATCCAGGATGTATACACTAGTTCCGTGTGCTGGTCAGTGGAAGACCCGGTGAGCCTATCTTACTAATGCTTCAAGCAATGCAAAACTTAACTCCTCTATAGACCACAGCTTCTTAGAAGATCAGCCATTAAAGGTGATGCATTTGTCTGTAAGCTTGGATTTGTTGACACCTTAAAAGGGACTTGCATAGACTAGGCGTTGTATTCCCTTGAATAAAGAAGATTAAGGGGTGATCTAATTGAGGTGTTCAAGATGATTAAAGGAATTGATAGGGTGGATAGATCGAAATTATTTCCCCTGGTGGGAGAGTCCAGAACAAGGGGTCATAACCTTAAAATTAGAGCTAGGCTGTTCAGGGGTGATTGTCAGGAAGCACTTCTTCACACAAAGGGTAGTGGAAATCAGGAACTCTCTCCCCCAAAAAGCTGCTGAGGTTGAGGGTCAATTGAAACTTTCAAAACTGAGATTGATAATTTTTGTTAGGTAAGGGTATTAAGGGTTATGGAACCAAGGCGGGTAGATGGAGTTAAGATACAGATCAGCCATGATCTATTAGAATGGCAGAACAGGCTTGAGGGGTTGAATGGTCTATTCCTGTTCCTGTGTTCCTTCCTATGTTCCTATTGACTGACCCAGACAGAAATAATCTTCTGACACGATTAATGTCTGAATACAGCAAAAAAAGGAAACCATCTAGGATGTCAAGGAAGTATTTTATTGCCCATTCTATGTTGCCCTGAAGGCAATAAGAGTCAACCACAGAGTGGGACTGGAGTCACATACAGGGTAGACCAGGTATGGATGGCAGGTTCCTTTCTCCGAAGGACGTTAATGAACTTGTTGGATTTTTCCGACAGTCCGGCAGCTTTCCTGGTCTTTTTCTGGTGCCAGCCCACAAATTACCAAATTTAGTGAATTCAGTTTCACAGCTTATCATGGTGGCAATCCATTGCCATAACCACTGGGCTACCATACCTGACACAGACACCAAGACACAGCTGATACGAGACCAGTCTTACTGTGTTTATGTAAAGTCAACTAAAAAATTATAATACAGAAATTTGGCATATGATGAAGCTTTATTTTCATCAGTCTGTGGCAGGCATTTCTGAGCAAATTGGCACTTTTTGCAGTTGATAATGCTGGCAGATTCATCTGGGGATCTAATGCATTTCACTTACCATCTTGAGGCATGGGTAGACCAATGTGATCTGGTAGTGCAAGGTACAAGGGGCGCCTTTTCCAATTATTGATTCATATCAATACCTGGGAATTCTGACTATTTGAAGCCTTAGTTTGGACACAGGATCATGTCAGGAGGGGGTGAAAACTGCTGTCATCTCATCCCAATGTAGGTTACGGTGCTAGTGTATAAAAGGTGTGTTCGAATAGTTCACCTGCATGGTCCAGAACCCCTAGCCATGTCCGAGATTTAGGATCAAACTGAGGTGGATTGTAGCAAAAAAGGAAAAGAGTTAAAGGGAGGGAGGGCTCCTGCTAACACTGACCTGTCAATCAACATCCTAGAGGTGGAATCAGCCTCATTGTAGCCACATGCCTCCTTTAGATGAAGATCTGGATTAAGCAGCTAGTGGTGAGTAAGCCTGGTATATGGAATAGACTTAGGAATCTAGGATATCAAGATGGTTGTCTCGCTTGCTATCCTCCATTGATTCTTTCAGTACACTGAAGGATAAAGGCTGGAAAAGCAATGGGAAACTTACCAGTGCCCTGAGAGGTTAAACTCTAGCAACACCCACCTTACCTAAACTTGAAGATCCCTAAACCTTTGCTTTTGTCTAGGCTTGGGTACATGAGTTGTGCCCCTACAAGGGGAGACGGGGAATGTTATGTATCAATACTGGCATCTGTCCCATACGCTATGGTGAGTTATGCTGCGCCTTATGCCGCCCAAGAGAAGTTCTTGGTAGCTGTGGTCTGCGTAGTGAAGACCCAGATCTCTGGGTGGGAGAGGGCAGAGGAGGTAAGCAGTGTGGCTTTGGGTCGAGATTACTCCAAGATGACACATCTAGATGGGAGATTGGAACTGAGTCAATCCTCTGTGACACATTTAGTAATCCAGTATCCATGACAGACAATACTCCAAGGTACCGTTAATAATTGAGCAGCCAACCTGGCTCCTGGAGGCGAGACCTGTCACTGGGGGCTGGAATTATTCCCTTGCAGCTTCCAATAATCCAGCAAGTCAGAGCCGTGACGGGTAAAGTGGTCCCAGCTGGCCAAGCAATGGGAAGCTCTGGGAGATTAAACTGCTGCAGCACTTGGGGATCCCTAAGCTTTTGCTGTGGTCAACCTCCATTAATATTCTCTGAGCTTCAATACGTGAGCTATGCACCTACACTCTCAGTGTAAGGCAAATAGAAACACTATTTATCTGTAACTTGTTTGGGAGATGTCTGGATGTGGTGATGGGTTTCCAAAAAGTCACGTTCACTCAATAAAAATGTTTGTTGCCTTTTACACAATAAAGGCAGTAGCTGTTTTAAATAATCAGTAAGGGTGCATGAATGCTAAAAGTAATGTCTTTATAATCAGGAGAATAAAATCAAGCTGTCAGACCAGCAGAAAGCTGTGAGGAGGGGGCAGAACCCATTTCCCATCTACGCCAGTCTTAACGTGAAGTCGGATGTCAGCGCTAAAGATTTTGGAGGTACAGCTCTTATAACTCAGCAGGAATCCCTTGAACTGAGAGCCAGTCAGTTCGGGATTTGGAGCCTCAGTTAGATGTGTAGGAGGAGCTGCCTGTTGCTTATTTGCCTGTTAGGTATTGTGCAGATTGCTTCAATCCAAAGGGAGGAGAAGTAGAAACCGATCAGAGTGCCCTACTAGTCAAATGTAGTGGAACAATACATCAGAGTGCCCTGTTAGTTTACGGTGACGGGAGATCGTATCAGAGTTCATTATTGAACTATTGTGGTGAAAGGGAGACAATCACAGTACCTTACTGGACACCAGGGAGAGAGTACCCTATCAATCCATGGGGTGGGAGGAATGTATAATGAGAGAGTCCTATTGATGTTGAGGGGAGAGTGTAGTTGTTGTCTATGTGCCTTTTCTGTGGTGGAGGTTGGCAATTGGTGCACTTCACACTTTAAGCTTTCTGTGCGGGTAAATTGTACCAGTCCATGATACACCTGCCTATCCCATCACATCATTAGGAGAATACCCTGACAGTACTTGAGTAATATTGAGAAGGTCCCAGTATCATTTCTTAAAAGGGCATTGTAAGGTGACTGGGCAGTGCACTGGCCTTTCAGTTCTGGGATAGAGTTGTTGTTACTCTGCAACCAACCCCTGGGAGCACTTGATGCTGATGCTGGGTGACTAAAGTGGAAAGTGTGCCATTCCCAAGCACTAACACCCCCTTACCTTGATGAACGCAAAATGAAGTTTTAAAAGAGGACGTCATTGTTTACTTCATCCTCTGCCTCTTCCTCCTTCCTGCCCAGAAACAGTGGCCATTGCCATTTCATGAGCTGAGAGTCTTGGGGTTCCAGGTCTGTGTGAAAATGGACCTTCTATTTCAATATGAAATGCAACTTGGTGAAATAATTTTATTTAAAAAGACCACCAGCCAACAGGAAGCAGATTCTTCTGTCTTTTACAGAATGGTTTGAGTGCACTCCTTATGAAGCAGGACTTCCCAAATATGGAGCTTATATCCCGATTCAGCATTTTGGCAGCAAGTTCTTCATGGGATACCTGATAAAGAAATGTCCAGAGATAAAAGTCAGCTTCTTGGCAGGTACAGTTTGCAATAAACTGAAGTCCTAAAATAACAGTACATATATATTTATACGTTATATGTGGAGTAATGGCTGCGTGGAGAAAGTGTGTGCTTTAGTGTGGGTTATATGTGGGGTAATGGCTCCTTAGGGGAGGATGGGTGCTGTAATGTGGGTTAAGCAGGGACATAGGAACATAAGTAAGGCCAATCAGCCCCTCGAGCCCGTTAAACTGACAGGTCTGTAGTTTCCTGTTCCTCCCATCTTAAATAATGGAGTGATATTTGCAATTTTCAAATCCAAAGGCACAATCCCAAACCTAGAAAGCTTTGGAAAAGTATGACAAAGGCATCTGCAATTTTACCACCAGTTTCTTTTAATACCCTTGGGTGGAAACCATCAGGTCCTGGAGATTTGTCTATCTAAAGTCCCATTATTTTCTCCATTACCACTTATTTTTAGGTTACCTCCTACTGCTAGTATTTTATCCTCTTCCTCTATTGCGAAAACAGATACAAAGGGGTCAATTTTAAAGTATTAATTTAATGAGTCTGCCGTTTCCTTACTATCCATTATAGTATCACCATATTCCCCCAGAGTTATATGTGGAGTAATAGCTCCTTTGGAAAAGTGTGTATTGTAGTGTGGGTTGTATGTGGATTAGTGGTGACTTAATTTGTGTTGAATTAGCTGATCTCAGACATGAGAGGGAGCGCTACAATTGGAAGCGGTGCCCCTGGGTGCGGGAGGGAGGGGAAGAAAATCATTCAAGGTTCTCACTCCTGATCAGTATCCAGTGACTCTGGCTAGAACGTGTGTGGAATGAGGCTGTGAGGTTTACTCGCACAAAAACACAGGCAACCCCACACGTGAAGAATGGTTGCTTAAGTTCTTGGAGGGCTGTCGGTACTGCAACACAACATGAGTCTGTACCCCGGTTTGGTGGGGGGGGAGGGGGGGGGGATTCTGCACCCTCGGGGGAGCTAGGTGAATGAAAATGATCCACCTCCGTCCTTTGCAGGCCTGTGGGGCAGTGCCTTTGCAGCTAACCTGGAGGAGATCCTGAGGGAGGTGATCGGCACCTCTAACACCTGGATGCAGAACCTGCACGACGCTATCAGGGTGACAGGTACCATTCAGTCTCCTTGTTATATAAAAAAGGTCAATAATTCCCAGCCCTGCCATTTGTACAATTACTGACTGGGATGCAGGAAGTATTTCTTTGAGCAACACCGAGAAGCTCTCAAGTCATGAGGCTCATGATTGAGTGGATCATCTCTGATGCCCTCGTCCCCATTAAAACCATTACTTTCTCTCACCCTAGTCGTTCCCCCTGGTATGGTTCCCATTTCCACTTCTTTAAGTCCAGGGGACGCAGACTTGAACGTTTATGGCGGACAACTTGTTTAGCCATTCATCGCCAGATCTGGCTGGACCATGGAAAGCACTATCGGGTCCTGCTCTCCTCTGCCAAAACTGCATCCTGGAATGCAAAAATAACCCCCGCCTTCTCTTCTCCACTACAAAACCCCTCTCCTCTGCCTCCTCCACCCTCACCTCCAACAACAAGTGCGAGGAGCTCATGGACTTCTTTGTCACTAAGATTGAGACCATCCGTTTAGCTGCCTCTGCCGTTTCCCTCCCTACCGCAGTACTGAAACGGCCCTTATCAAAGTCACAAATGACATCCTATGTGACTGTGACCGTGGTAAACTATCCCTTCTCATCCTCTCGACCTGTCTGCAGCCTTTGACTCGGTTGACCACACCATCCTCCTCCAACGACTCTCCTCGGTCATCCAACTAGTGGGACTACGCTCGCCTGGTTCCATTCCAATCTATCCAGTCATAGCCAGAGAATCTCCTGCAGTGCCTTCTCTTCCCGCTCCTGCACCGTTACCTCTGGACTCCCCCAATCATCTAAACTTGGCCCCCTCCTATTTCTCATCGACATGCTGCCCCTTGGCGACATCATCCCAAAACACAATGTCAGGTTTCACATGTACGCTGGCAACACCCAGTTCTGCCTCACCACCACCTCTCTCAACCCCTCCACTGTCTTTCATTTGTCACACTGCTTTTATGACATTCAGTATTGGATGAGCAGAAATTTCCTCCAACTAAATATTGGGAAGACCGAAGCCATTGTCTTCGGTCCCTGCCACAAACTCTGTTCCCAAGCCACCAATTCCATCCCTCTCCCCGGTCACTGGCTGAGACTGAATGAGACCGTTTCCAACTTTGGGGTCGAATTTGACCCTGAGCTGAGCTTCCAACCCCATATCCTCTCCGTCACCAAGACGGTCTACTTCCACCTCCTTAACATCACCCGACTCTGCCTCTGCCTCAGTTCTTCTGCTGCTGAAACCCTCACCTTTGCCTTTGTTACCTCTAGACTTGACTATTCCAAGGCTCTCCTGGGCGGCCTCCCACCTTGCACCCTCCGTAAACTTGAGCTTATTCAAAACTCTGCTGGCCGCATCCTAACTCGTACCAAATCCCGTTCAGCCATCACCCCTGTGCTTGCTGACCTACATTGGCTCCCAGTCCGGCATTGCCTCGATTTAAAAATTCCAGCCTTGTGTTCAAATCCTTGCATGGCCTTGCCCGTCCCTATCTCTGTAACCTCCTACAGCCGTCTGAGAAATCTTTGCTCCTCCACCAATTCTGACCTCTTGCTCACTCCTGATTTTAATCGTTCCACCATTGGCAGCCATACCTTCAGCTGCGTGGGCCCTAAGTTCTGGAATTCCCTCCCTAAACCTCTCCACCTCTCTACCTCTCTCTTCTCCTTTGAGATGCTCCTTAAAACCTACCTCTTTGACCAAGCTCTTGGTCACCTGTCCTAATATCTCCATATGTGGCTCGGTGTCAAATTTTGTTTGCTATCGCTCCTGTGAAGCGCCTTGGGACGTTTTACTACGTTAAAGGTGCTATATAAATGCAAGTTGTGTTGTCACACCAAATATCACAAAGTCATCGTCTTGTTATCTGCCATTTCTGTTTTTAAGAGTATATTTGTGTTCCCAGAGACTCAGAATGGCTAGGAGTGAGTAATCATAGAATGGTTACAGCACAGAACGAGGCCATACCGGCTCTTTCTAAGAGTTAATCCAATTAGTCCCATTCCCCTGTTCTTTCCCCGTATTTTTTCCCTTCAATTTTTTTCCCTTCAAGTATTTATCCAATTCCTTTTTGAAAGCCACGACTGAATCTGCCTCCACCACCCTTTCAGGCAGCCCATTCCAGATCATAACAACTCGCTGCATAAAAAAAGTTTTTTTCCTCATGTCGCCTTTGGTTCTTGTGCCAGTCACCTTAAATCGGTGTTCTCTGGTTCTTGACCCTTCCGCCAATGGGAACAGTTTTTCTTTATTTATTTTATCTAAACCCTTCGTAATTTTGAACACTTCTATCAAATCTCCTCTCAACCTTCTCTGCTCTAAGAAAAACAACCCCAGCTTCTCCAGTCTATCCACGTAACTGAAGTCCCTCATCCCTTGAACTATTCTAGTAAATCACAAGTTCTAGTAGAACTTTTCTGCATCCTCTCGAAAGCCTTCACGTCGTTTTTAAAGTGCGGTGCCCAGAAATGGACACAGTACTCCAGCTGTGGCCAAACCAGTGTTTTATAAATATTCAACATAACTTCCTAGTACTCTATGCCTCTATAAAGCCCAGGATCCCGAATGCTTTTTTAACCGCTTTCTCAACCCGTCCTGCCACCTTCAAAGACTTGTGCACATATACCCCCAGGTCTCTCTGTTCCTGCACCCCCATTAGAATTATACCATTTAGTTTATATTAGCCTCTCCTCATTTTTCCTGCCAAAATGTATCACTTCGCACTTCTCTGCGCTAAATTTCATCTGCCATGTGTCCGCCCATTCCACCAGCCTGTCTATGTCCTCTTGAAGTCTATCACTATCCTCCTCACTGTTCACTACACTTCCAAGTTTTGTGTCATCTGCAAATTTTCAAATTGTGCCCTGTACACCCAAGTCCAGGTCATTAATGTATATCTAGAAAAGCAGTGGTTCCAGCACCGACCCCTGGGGAACATCACTGTACACCTCCCTCCAGTCCAGAAGACAACCGCTCACCACAACCCTGTTTCCTGTACTTAGCCAATTTCGTATCCATGCTGCCACTGCCCTTTTTATTCCATGGGCTTCAATTTTGCAGACAAGACTATTATGTGGCACTTTATCAAACGTCCATATTATGGACTTTCTATGAGTTTAATTACAGGGCTGCAATTAAACTCATTAACAATGAAAGCAAAGCCTGTGTGGTTTATAAACATTGTTTGTGGTTTAGAAACATCGTTTGAACCCTTTAGTTCAGGGCGACTTGCAGGCTTTTACTGGTTCTGTACTATGCATAATTTTTAGTGACCTGTACATTATAGCTACATTTCTTGAAGTGATTCGTGCTGCTAAGTTTCACACTGATGATAAACCTTGTCTCCCTCTCCTGATCTGAAGGTGATGTGTTGTTGTTCCAGATGAGCATTCGCAATCAACTCAACTTCAAATGCGAACGATCATTCCAGCCCGCATGCTGGACACTATAGTAAAGAATTTATTTGTGTCACGCCTGACAGCGGCTGAGACCTTCAACTTCCTACGTGGCCTTTTCCTGCATCGGATGTACGAGCAGAACCACAACTTCATGAAGGGGCAAAGTACTCTATCTATCTATCCATCAAGTTTTGTGCTTGTATGTCTATAATGCTGCAATATTGTGTTAACGCTCCAGCATTGATGCTAACTATATGATATCACTGACCAATCTGAACCCAACATCAGTCCGTGCCAATCTTGTGACATCAAAGAACAGTCAGGTCCCCAGAACAGCACATAAGACAGCCATTTTTGTGATTTTTTTTTAATTAGCTATTTATTTTTAAATTAGCTATTTATTTTTAAATTATCTTTGGTGCTTTTCTCTACTTATCAAAGGAGAGAAAAACAGGAATGAAAGACAAATAGAAGTGGAGGAGAGACAGGGAGAAATAGAAGTGGAGGAGAGAGAGAGAAATAGAAGTGGAGGAGAGAGAGAGAGAAATAGAAGTGGAGGAGAGAGAGAGAGGAATAGAAGTGGAGGAGAGAGAGAGAGGAATAGAAGTGGAGGAGAGAGAGAGAGAGGAATAGAAGTGGAGGAGAGAGAGAGGGGAATAGAAGTGGAGGAGAGAGAGAGGGGAATAGAAGTGGAGGAGAGAGAGAGAGAGGAATAGAAGTGGAGGAGAGAGAGAGAGAGGAATAGAAGTGGAGGAGAGAGAGAGAGAGGAATAGAAGTGGAGGAGAGAGAGAGAGAGGAATAGAAGTGGAGGAGAGAGAGAGGGGAATAGAAGTGGAGGAGAGAGAGAGGAATAGAAGTGGAGGAGCGAGAGAGGGGAATAGAAGTGGAGGAGAGAGAGAGGGGAATAGAAGTGGAGGAGACCTGGGGCTTTAGGAAAACAAAATTTTGATGGTGGCAGGACAAGTTGATACAGCTCTTAAAAAGCATTAGGGATCCTGGGCTTTATAAATAGAGGCATCGAGTCCAAAAGCAGGGAAGTTGTACTCAATCTCTATAAATTACTGGTTGGACCTCAGCTGGTGAATTGTGTCCAATTCCGGGCACCACACTTTAGGAAGGATATCAAGGCCTTGGAGAGGGTGCAGAGGAGATTTACTAGAATGGTTCCAGGGATGAGGGATTTCAATTATGTGGAGAGGCTGGAGAAGCTGGGATTGTTCTCCTTTGAGCAGAGAAGGTTTAGAGGAGATTTGATCGAGCTGTTTAAAAATATATGGGGTTTCGATAGAGTAAATAGGGAGAAACTGTTTCCACTGGAGGGAAGGTTGATAACCAGAGAACACGGTTTACGGTAATTGGCAAAAGAACCAGAGGCGATGAAGAAAAATTATTTTACGCAGCGAGATGTCATGATCTGGAATTCACTGCCTGAAAGGGCGGTGGAAACAGATTCAATAATATCTTTCAAAAGGGAACTGGATAAATACTTGAAGGGAAACATTTGCAGCGCAACAGCAGAGGAATGA